>NW_022436984.1:14023030-14189586 GCF_009761245.1 Sapajus apella | reverse complement strand
TCTTTTTTTTTTTTTTTTTTTTTTTTTTTTTTTTTTTTTTGAGATGGAGTCTTGCTCTGTCACCCAGGCTGGAGTGCAGTGGAGGAATCCTGGCTCACTGCAACCTTCAGCTTCTGGGTTCAAGCAATTCTCCTGCCTCAGGCTCCTGAGTAGTCAGGATTACAGATGTGTGCCACCATGCCCAGCTAATTTTTTTGTATGTTTTTTAGTAGAGATGGAGTTTCACCATGTTGGTCAGTTCAGTCTAGAGCTTCTGACCTAGTGATCTGCCCGCCTCAGCCTCCCAAAGTGCTGGGATTACAGGTGTGAGCCACCACACTTGGCCATCATTTCTGTTTTTTAAAATTACACTTTAAGTTCTGGGTCACGTGTGCAGAACATGTAGGCTTGTTACATAGGTATACACATGCCATGGTGATTATCTACGCCCATAAACCCATCATCTATATTAGGCATTTCTCCTAATGCTATCCCTCCCCTAGTCCCACACCCCCTGATAAGCCCTGGTGTGTGATGTTCCCCTCCCTGTGTCCATGTGTTCTCATTGTTCAACTCCCACTTATAAGTGAGAACATGTGGTGTTTGGTTTTCTGTTCCTGTGTTCGTTTGCTGAGAATGATGGTTTCCAGCTTTATCCATGCCCCTGCAAAAACATGAACTCATCCTTTTTTATGGCTGCATAGTATTCCTTGGTGTATATGTGCCACATTTTCTTTATCCAGTCTATCATTGATGGGCATTTGGGTTGGTTCCAAGTCTTTTCTATTGTGAATAGTGCTGCAGTAAACATGTGTGTGCAATATGTCTTTATAGTAGAATGATTTATAATCCTTGGGGTATATACCCAGTAACGGTATTGCTGGGTCAAATAGTATTTCTGGTTCTAGATCCTGGAGGAATCACTACACATCTTCTACACTGGTTGAACTAATTTACAATCCTACCAACAGTGTAAAAGCATTGCTACTTCTCCACATCCTCTCCAGCATCTGTTGTTTTCCTGACTTTTTAATGATTGCCATTCTAACTGGTGTGAGATGGTGGTTTTGTTTGCATTTCTCTAATGACCAGTGATAATGAGCTTTATTTCATGCTTTTTGGCCACATAAATGCCTTGTTTTGAAAAGTGTCTGTTCATATCCTTTGCCCCTTTTTTGATAGGGTTTGTTGTTTTTTTCTTGTAAATTTGTTTAAGTTCCTTACAGATTCTGGATATTAGCCTTTTGTGAGGTAGATAGAGGGCAAAAATTTTCTCCCATTCTGTAGGTTGCCTGTTCACTCTGAAGATAGTTTTTTTTTTTTTTTTTTTGTTTGTTTTTTTTTTTTAGCTGTGCAGAAGCTCTTTGGTTTAATTAGATCCCATGTGTCAATTTTGGCTTTTGTTGCCATTGGTTTTGGTGTTTTAGTCATGAAGTCTTTGCCCATGCCTTTGTCCTGAATTATATTGCCTAGGTTTTCTTCTAGGGCTTTTATTTTTATGGTTTTAGGTTTTATGTTTAAGCCTTGAGCCCATCTTGAGTTAATTTTTGTGTAAGGTATAAAGAAAGGGTCCAAACTGATACTATAACATTTCTATAATATCATCTTCAAATGGATAGGTGAAGCTCAAGTCCAGGCATAAATGTCAACACTTATATTATTCTTAAAGTGTAAAGATTTATGGAGTACTATTTGTATAACATTTAACAATGAAATGCAGTTCAATAATAATTGAGGTCTGGGTTATTTCCACAATAATTCACAAGGGAAATTTCATTGAAAACAAGGAAATGAGAGTACTAAGTCTGTAACTTTAGCAGCTTTGAATTTTTTTTATTGAAGTAACTTTCAGTGACTTTAATTTCTAAATTAAAAAGTTACGTTTCTGACTGGGACATACATTTATAATCATATAAATGACTGATACCTCTACATATTAACTTGAGACATGAAAATTACCTGGACACAAACACACAAATTTTGTCTAACTCTAGGTTATTTCAAAACAGATGATATATTTGTAATTCATCAAGCCATAGTTTCCTCTGCCTTTTTTCTTACACTACCTATAATTTAGAATGTGCTTGAGTATACATACTCCCATCAGTCGAGGGGATGACAAGGAAGGAATACAAGACTGCTGATGGGAAATTATAATTCGGTATCTTTGCCTGTCTGAATAATAAAAGTGAAAGTAATTGGTGGAAGAATATATGGTAGATATTAGTTCAAAATAAGGCTAAAATTGTAAGTTACTATGTTTTCTATTCTTCTTTCTTAAGTAACCTTTAATAAAATAAGAAAATGCTCTGCTCGTTATCCCAAAGATTAAACTGGATCATAAAATCATTGTGTTTATCTCCTTCACCTGGCAGGTTTGAACAAAGGGAAAAAATATTTGAGGACGAGGTGTTTATATGAACACATTGAAAGATGATTTCTTTCAAAATTAAATCAGAATATTCACAACATAAAACCAATAATTCCTTCTAACAACAAAAAAGGGGATTTATAGCAAACTTTAAAAAATTTTTTCATTCCTAATGGGTCCTAGTAAGAGCAAAGAATTATAAAATATTGCTTCTTTGAGTGTAACATTTCAAAATGTCAGAACCTAAGGGGAAATATAATTTACTTCAAATTAAAATAGAAGTTAAGCTCAAATATCCTTATATATTAGCTATCAATTCAATGTTTTGCTTGTTTTAACAAAGTCAGCTGTTTAGATTTTCATTTTATTACTTTTCACTGTTTTTGATGTTGGTAAAATAACTTGCTAAAATGATCAATTTTTATTAATAGAGAGGTTAACTATGATAAATATATGTAATTATTTCTGAAAGGCTTTTTTTTTTTTTTTTTTTTTTTTTTTTTTTTTTTACTCAAAGGGAATATTTTTTAGCCTTGATAATAATATAATTACACTAATGCAATTTAGATGCATTTCTTTTCATGATGCATTCAGTTTTGACCAAAGGAATGACTTTTACCTTTTTGGATCACTGGTCCCTCATAAACCTGATAATGGATACATATATATATATATACATATATATCTTTGAGACAAAGTCTTGCTTTGTTGCCATGCGCCAGGCTGGAGTGCAGTGGCGCGATCTCGGCTCACTGCAACCTCCCGCCTCCCGGGTTCAAGCAATTCTCCTGCCTCAGCCTCCCAAGTAGCTGGGACCACAGGTGCGTGCCACCATGCCCAGCTAATTTTTGTATTTTTTAGTAGACATGAGGTGTCACCATGGTCTCGATCTCTTGACCTCATGATCCATCTGCCTGCCTCGGCCTCCCAAAGTGCTGGGATTACAGGCCTGAGCCACCGTGCCTGGCAGGATACGTATTTTTATATGTAAATATATATGTACATAAGATATAGCTCTACCAGAAAAGTGCACATGCATGTATCCATCTGGCCTAAATGCCATTGATAGTGCGGAAGTAAATGATATGAATGCTTAGGCCTCAGATTTAGAGCTGATTTGAAGTCAAATCTGTTTTCTAATGTTAGTTGTAAAATATAATCACTGCCATTCTATTTAACAGTTTATTTAGATGTACTCAATAGTTTATAGCAACGTATTCAAAATGATTGAAGAGCTAATTATTAAATTGATCAATTTCCTGGGAAAAAGGTTTGAAAAATAAAAAAAAAGAAAACAAAGATTTTCCAAGCCAAACTCGTATCAGAAAAACACAAATAACATTTTACAATGAATAATATGAAAAGTGTTCACTGGTGTTTTTATATTTGCTCTAGGAGTTTGACAAAACTCTTCTTTCGAAAAAGTAAATACATACTTGAGTCATTTTTACTTTCTTAAAACACAAAGCTTTTTCAGTCATCTTGCAAAAGGGTGAATATGTGTCCACACCAATGGAAAAAAAAAGCAATCACCAATATGGACTTGCTTATAATTTGGAATTTAATACCTAAATTATTAGGTATTCTGCTCTCAAAAGGCTTGTATAATAAAGAGACAAAGACCCACAAGTATGCAGGAATACATACGCCATCACCCACACATAAGCACATACAAACATGCCTGCATAAAAACACACATACTTAAGTGCTTGGTTAGCTAATTTTTCTCTAATATTTTATAATTACAACATTTAGCATTAGTTTCAGAGTGATACATGCTAGAGAAATCCTGCTAGAATAAAATCTAATTACTAAATGGCAAGGTAATTTTTCTCATCTGTTTCCTCACCTGTAAAACAGCTTTCCTCACCTATCATAAGATTATATGATTCACAGGACTTTTAAAGAATGAACAATTAATCATTTTAAGTATTTATTCCAGTGCCTGCAACATATTAGGTATTCCAAATGTTAATTATGAATGTTGCTGTAATTATACTGTGATATTATTATCATCACCATTGCCATTTAATGGAATCTAACTTCTTTCAAAACTTTTTCTAAGAAAACGAAAGATAATAAGACACAGATATAGATATACATAGGTACAGATATATGTAAATATGCAGACACATACAGCACACAATTCTCAGAATTTGGTCTGGAGACATCTGAACATCTTGGGGCCTCTAAGATCTTCTCAGGGAGTTTGTAATGTCAAGCTGTTTTTATATAATTCTAAGATGGTATTTGCCTTTTTGACTCTTGTTGTCTCATATATTGAAATTTCTGAGGCCAGTAGGCAGGAACAGATATGGGAATCCTTGTGGCCTCTATTAAGAAAGACATTAAACAGACTTGCAAAATGCATAACAATGCATTATTCTCACTAAATTGTTACTTGCTTTGGAAAATATAATTACTTTTATAAAAAATATTACTAATGACAATGCAATGGCTTCTTACTATTTTAAATGATATAAATATGTTAAATATTTCTCAGTTTTAATTTCGAATAACTATCAGTACATAAAATCCATGTAAACAAAATAACTTCAGTGCCCTACATGTAAGGGAGTCTTGAAACTAAAAAGATTAGGAAATGCTGCTCTAAAGATTGTTTTGCAATTTGCTTTCCAATATTTAACCATCTGCCAGGAACATTTATCCATGTCATGACAATATATCTGCATCTATAATTCCATTTCTATACGGCTAATATCCCATTTTTTTAAATGTACCCTGAGAGGAGCTAATTCTTTAACAGGGAAGACGACCACATGCTAGAGCATGTTTTATTTGGGAAGAAAGGAGAGCTTGCTTAATTATAAGGCTGTTTTTCAACAGGACTTCTACTGTTAAATGTGTTGCTTGTTCTGTTTTGTTTAAGATTTTATCACTGTGTGAATCTGGTGAGTATATTCAAGAACTATAAAATCAGGCAAGGAAAATAGCAGACCAGTGATTAATGAGGTATTTTCTTATCAGCTCTAACAGAATGCATATAATAATCATAGCTATGGGAAAATAACCAATGGAAAATACCAAACATAATTGCTCCCAAGTCCATGAGCACCTAATCACTGAACATTTAGTAAGTAGAAAGGAGAGTTATGTTTCACTTATGAGATGAATGTAAACCAGTGAATCCAAATTGCAGTTAGGTTATGGGTGTTGTTCAGTGGTGCTGACTTTAATCTAAAAATCCCCAAGTCTTTTGAATTCTGTTTTTTCACACCAAAGCTAACTAAAATATTAAGTCTGAGTGTATTCTCCAGATTTGGCTGAGATTAGCTCATGCTCAGAGTATCAGGGTCTCAATATCAGTGACCAACACAATAACAGCCAAATTTTATGGAGAGAAAACAACTCTATGTCAATGATTTAAATTCTAACTTGACTTTAAAGGTAATATCTTTATTATGTTTGCATTAGTTTGTTATTGTTGCCCTAACAAATTACCGCAAACATAATGGCTTCAAATATTACAAAGTTAATCTCTTACAGTCCTAGAGTTCAGTAGTCTAAAATCAAGATGTTAGAATGGCTGTGTCCCTTCTAGAGCCTTCAAGGGTTAAGGTTTTCTTGCCTTTCCTACTTTCCGGAAGTCACCATATTATTTGACAAGTGGCCCCCTTCTCCATCTTCAAAGCATACTACTTCAACTTCTGATTCGGTTGACACAAGTCCTTTTTCAAACTTTTACTCTCTCTCCTTTTTCAGATGAGGACTTCTGTGATTTTTATTGTGCCCATCTGATGATCCAGGATAATCTCCCCATTTGAAGATTTTTAACTTGACATACAGTATCCCTTCTACCATATTCATTTACCATTCCAAGTTACATATTCATGGGTTCTGGGTATTAGAATGTGGATATCTTTGGGAGTAGTGAAGAAACATTATTCCATCTACCACAATGCTTAATGCTTAATAGGTAATTTTTATGGAAAAAGGTTATCTATAATTAAGTATCTCAGTGTTTAAACTTTCTACTATGAATTCTCTGAAATAATTTTCCAAGCGATAGAGAATGTCTCATACCTTTAATTCTAACAACTCAGGAGGCCAAGGTGGGAGGATTGCTTCAGGCCAAGAGTTTGAGATTAGCTTGGGCAACATAGCAAGATGATCATCTCTAAAAAAAAAAAAAAAAAAAAAGTTTAAAAACAAATCTTAGCTAGTCTCAGCTACTTGGGAGGCTGAAGCAGGAGGATGCCTTGAGCCATGAGTTCAAGGATGCAGTGAGGTATGATCATGCCACTGTACTCCAGCCTGGACAAAGGAGAAAGAATCCATCTCTTAAAAAAAAAGCAAAAAAAATTCCCAAACTACCTATGAATCTCAAATTGTAATTTTTAACTGAACGATTGTAAAATGTGCTCGTAAATCGAGAATACTAGTTGATTTGCCAAAGTATAATTATCTGCAGCAAATTTTGCTTTTGAGTTTTGTCTGCTTTGTTGACATTTGCATTCATTTTTCAAACATGTATTGTGAATCAGTTATCATAGGAAAAGTACCATCACCAAAGAATGGTGTAACACATACTCTTCACCAAAGAAAAGTATAATGTTTTGTGAGGGAGAAGTTATCTGTGTTTGGAGGCATGCACACAGATAAAAACCATCATAAGCCATTATACAACAAGAAATTTAAAAGGAAGTGTCCAATAAATGAGGAATAAGCAGTATAAGAAGTACATTATGAAGTTCAGAGAAGAGAAAAATCTGTTCCTGAGAAATGTTTATGAAAGTTCTGTGGCAGCAAGTAGGGACTTGGTAACAGTTGGACATGGGAGGCCAGAGGAAACCTGGGTGGGTTTGGGAGCAGGAAGAAGACTTTCCAGGTTCAGGTAAACACAGAGAGGAAAGGGGATGTTTGTGGGATAATAAACTTATCTGAGCTGGATGATTCAAAATAATGTTTAGAAATAAAGTTTAACCAATAAGTTTGGGCTAGATTAGAAAATATCTTGAATGACAGATACAGGAGTTTGAATATTATGATTTAGACAAAGTCCTAACTAAAGATTCTAAAAAATAAACTAATTGAAATAGCAATAAAGTAGAAGTTAGACCCTTTGGATTTTACTAGATGAGTCTGTCTGGCTATGGCTTTTGTCCTTTCCGTCTCCATATTTCTAGTTAAAAACAAAAACAAAATAAAATGATTTACCCATTATATTTTCATATTGGTTTGAGAATATGAGCTCATACATGTTAAAATGTTTAACAACTGTAAAATAGCATAGAATGAAAGGCCTCACCTAAGTATTAAGTTGAAGATCAATGCCCTAACATAAGAAAATGCTTTATTTGTTCCAAACACCTTTGATAGAGATGCCTTTTAGTATAGGACAACCATCTTTCAGCCCTAAGGAAAACGTGTACAAGTACATAATAGTAAAAAGGAAGAGAAAGAGAGAGAAAGTATACATGCTCATTTATTTTTTTTCTTATAGCGCTGTGAAACCAATTTTATCTCTAAGTTTGAGAACAAAAGCAGTATAAAGATATTCTAATGAACGAGACCTTTACAGTGAGTTCATATGATTTAATTCAGGTCTCACGAATTTGGTATCATCTTTCAAAATACTTTTAACATCGAATATACATCCTTCAAATATCTTCAGATCTGTATTTTCTTTTCTTTTCTTTTGTTGTCTCTATTAGAAGAGATACTGAAGAATGGAATCTACTATATGCAAACATTAGTTGAGGTATTTCACATTTACTAACAAGAGGTGACATTCTGAGGTCATGAGTACTCAATTTATAGTGCTGCTCTTGTGAGAACCCCTGAGCGGAAATGTTTCTTCATTAAGAAAAAGAATGTGATCAGCACAGCGGAATGTAAATTTCATGGGCTCAAGGGTTTCCTTGCAGTATTTTAATAGACCCTGACTTCATGGTTCTCTTAGTTTAAGAATTTATCAGGCATCAACAATAGTTCCAGGAATTTCCAATAAGTCTATAAACAGATAAGAAAATATTAACAAGGTACAAGAGACTGCAGTTAGTTGAGATTTTTGAAACAATCTCAAGTACAGTAGTAATCAACTAGACATGCTTTAAATTTCTGACTAGTAAAAACGACCTCAGGATTGCTCTCTAATTTTATTTCTACTCCCATCTCTAACCCATGACCGATCTTAGTCGCCATTAGAACCACCTGCATACATCATAGCCCACGGTGGGAACAAGATCCTTTCCTCTGGGTGCATTAGAAAATACTGTCTGCTGTAGGGCACATTTCCACTCCAAATTTCTTTGTTTCTCTGCTTGTTTGTTTGTTTTCCAAAATAATAAACTGAATACTTTCCATGGGTTTTCCTAAAGATATTTGTCAATCTTCAATCAAATTCTTTTCCTTAGTACTTTGATTTTAACTGGGACAAGAGACATTTAACATTATTGACTGCATCAGACAAGATAAGGCATTTGAAAGTAACTTGAGAACTAATTGCCACTGTAAGTTGTTTCCATTTGTAAAGATATTGGTAATAGTCTGGTCTGGAAAAGGATTTTATCCATTCTCAACATAAACACACACACATATACACACACACGTACACACATGAGAAAAAGGGCAAGGGAGGGAGCAAGAACAAGAAAAGGAGATAGAATAAAAAGCTCCATTAATAATTAGTTCTTAAAAGTCCTTTATGTTGAAGTTTAAAAATCAAAAAGGAAATGGTTCAAGGTCTGTGCCTCAACTATCTCATCCATAAATTAAAGTGTAAAAGTTTTAAGAAACTGTCAAAATAAGATAATAATAAGAGATAATGCATTTAGGTAAAATAGTGCTATCTGTAATATGCATCATTATCATTGGTTATTATTAAATATGTATTTTTGGTGAAAATATTCTTCATTAGAAGGCAACTTGACACAATAGATTACTCACTGCACATTCCATAAAGCATAGTAACATAAAATTATTTCTCCAGTGGGTTCTATTTGTAATATTTTAGAATTTCATTCCCTAAGGGATAGTGGAACAGGTGTAAACAGGAAAATAATTTATCATTCTTCCCTGAAAGTGTCCATTCCAGTAAGTGACCCAAAAGGCTGTCCTTAATGCTCTATCACTTTTTTAAAAATTCAAAAAAATTTAATACAATTTTTACAATATTTAAGGTTTACAAGATGATGTTTTAATATACATAGTGAAATGATTACTATAGCTAAGCAAATTATTTTTCTCCTTAGATATTAACTGTGTGTGTGTGTGTGGTGAGAACATATGAAATCTATTCACTTAGCACATTTTCAGTATATGTTACAGTATTATTAACATTAACTATACAAATTATGCTGAACATTAGTTCTCCCGATTTATTCATCCTACTTAAGTGTAATTTTGTACCCTTTGACCGACATCTCATTTCTTCCATTTTCCCAACTCTGGTAACCACTGTTCTATTCTCTGCTTCTATGTACATGACTTAAAAAAAAATTTTTTTTTTGAGACAGAGTCTCACCCTGTCCCCCAGGCTGGAGTGCAATGGCACAATCTCAGCTCACTGCAGCATCCGCCTCCCGGGTTCAACCGATTCTCCTGCCTCAGCCTTCCCGGTAGCTGGGATTACAGGCATGTGCCACCATGCCTGGCTAATTTTTTGTATCTTTAGTAGAGGTGGGTTTTCACCATGTTGGCCAGGCTAGTCTGGAACTCCTGACCTCATAATCTGCCTGCCTTGGCCTCCCAAAGTGCTGGGACTACAGGCATGAGCCACCATGCCCAGCCCTATGTATATGACTTTTTAATATTCCACACATAAGTGAGATCATGCAGTATCTTCTTGTTTGACTTATTTCACTTAGCATGTGTCCTTCAACTTCATCCATGTTGATTTGCATTTCCCTGATGATTAGTGATGTTGAGCATGTTATCACATTCATATTGGTTTTCTGTACACCTTCTTTAGATGCTTTCGATTTCTTTTTCTTGCCTGATTGTTCTTGCTAATGAATTATTAGCGATAATTATATTGAATAGAAGTGGTAAGAGTGGGCATATCTTCCTGGAACGAGATCTTAGAGAAAAACTTTCAGCTTTTCCACATTGATTACAGTGTTAGCCTCATAGAATGACTTTGGAAGTGTTCTAACTACTTCTATATTTTGGAAGAGTTGGAGAAGTATTGGTATTAGTGCTTTGAATATTTGATAGAATTCAGCTGTGAAGCCATCTGGTTCCAGGCTTCTGTCGTTGGAAGGTTTTTGATTTCTACTTCAATCTCCTTATTTGTTACTGGTCTGTTCCGGTTTTCTACTTCTTGATTCACCCTTAGCAAGTTGTATATTTCTAGGAATTTATTCAATTTTTCTAGGTTACCAAATGTGTTGGCATATAATGGTTTCTAATAGTCCCTCAATTTTCTTTTTTTATTTTTGAGTCATCTCTTTAATATCTCCTCTTTTATTTCTGATTTTATTTGAGTGTTCCTTGTTATTTTCTTAGTTGGTCTACTACAGGATTTTTGATTTTGCTAATTTTGCAAAAAAAAAAAGCCTCAGTTTTATTGAATTCTTCTATAGTTTTCTATTTTTTATTTGATTTATTTCTGCTGAGATCTTTATTATTTCCCTTCCTTCTGCTAACTATTGGTTTAATTTGTTCTTCTAGTTCTTTGAGTTATAAAGTTCAGTAAGATCTTAATTCTTTTTTAAAGTAGGAATGTATTAATTTATTAATATAAACTTCCATCTTAGTACTACTTTTGTTGTATCTGTAAGTTCTGGTAAGTTGTGTTTTTGTTTTGTTTATCTTGAGATTCTGTAAAATTTCCTTTTGATTTTCTCTTTGACTCAGTGTTTGTGCAAGTGTGTTAGTTTTCATGTTTTTGTGATTTTTTTCTCATTTTCTTCTTGTAATTAATTTTTAATTTTATTTCATTGTAACTCGAAAAGGCACTTGGTATAATTGTTAAAAACATCAATTGATACATTGTAATTTTATGTATTAATAGAGTATGATTTAATGCTTTGATATGTATGTTTTATAGTGATCAAATCAGAATATTTAGTATATATTTAATATATTTGTATATAACCTCATATATTTATCATTTCTTGGTAGTAAGGACATTCAAAGCTATCTCATAATATAGCAAGAAACAAACATTCTAGCTATCTTGTAATATGCACTACCTTACTGCTAAACATTATCACTGTGCTATGCAATAGAACACCAGAATTATTTCATCTGTCTAGTGTAATTTTGTACCCACTGACCAACCTCACCCCATCTTCTGCTCCCCCTGCCCGTCTATTTACACTCTCTGATATACACTGTTATATTCTCTTCTATTGTATCTAATCTATTTAAAAATACTTTCCATATTAGTGAGATCATGTGGCATTGTCTTTCTCTTTCTGGTTTATTTCACTTAACATAATGTCCTCCAGGTTAATCCATGTTGTCACAGAGGACAGGATAGATATACGTGTGTGTGTGTGTGTGTGTGTGTGTGTGTGTGTGTGTGTGTGTCTGTGAAGTACCATGAAGGGAAGCACTAAGAAATAAGATATGCCTTCATAGTATACTTCTTTTTATGGTACTTTACACATAGCCTTTTTTTTTTTTTTTTTTTTTACAAATTGAATGTTTGTTGAATAACTCTATTCACAATATTTTTCCAGTATCATGTGCTAACCTCATGTCTCTATGTCAGCTTTTGGTGGTTCCTATAATATTTCAAGCTTTTTCGTGGTTATTACATCTGCTGTGATCTGTGATAAATGATCTTTGATGTTACTATTAAAATTGTTTGTGGGCACCATGGACTGTGCCCATATAAAGCAACAAACTTAACCAATAAATGTTGTGTCTGTTATGACTGCTCCGCCAACCAGTTGTTGTCCTCTTTCTCCTTCTTTTGACCTCCCTATTCCCTGAGACACAACAACTTTTAAATTAGGCTTGGTAATAACCCTGCAATTGCTTCTAAGTGTTCAAGTGGAAGGAAGAGTCACATGACTCAATTTAAATCAAAAGCCAGAAATGATTAAGCTTTGTGAAGAAGGGATGTTAAAAGCCAAGACAAGGCTAAATCATTGCCTCTTGGATCAAACAGTTAGACATGTTGTGAATGCAAAGAAAACATTATTGAAGCAAATTATAAGTGCTATTCCATTGAACACATGAATAATAAAACAAAACAGTCTTATTGCTGCTGTGAAGAAAGCTTTAGTGATCTAGGTAATAATAGAAAATCAAACCAGCCGCCACATTCCCTTAAGCCAAAGCTTAATTTAGAGCAAAGTCCTAAGTCTCTTCAATTCTATGAAGACTGAAAGAGGTGAGAGAGCTGCAGAAGAAAAGTTTGAAGCTAGCCGAGGTTGGTTCATAAAGTTTAAGGAAAAAAGTCATCTCCATAACGCAAATGTGCATGGTAAAGCAGCAAATGCTGATGTAGAAGCTGCAAGTTACCCAGATGATCTAGCTAAGATCATTGAAGAAGGTGGCTACACTAACCAGAATTTTACTGTAGACAAAACAGTATTACATTGAAAGAAGATGCCATCTAGGACTTACATAATTAAAGAGGAGAAGTCAATGCGTGGCTTCAAAGGACAGGCTCACTCTCTTGCTAGAAGGGTTAATGCAGCTATGACTTTAAGCTGAAGCCAATGCTTATTTACTATTCTGAAAATATTTTAAAATTTGCTGAATTTGTTCTCCCTATGCCCTATTAATGGAATAACAAAGCTTAGATTACAGCACAAATGTTTGCAGCACGGTTTACTGACTATTTCAAACCTACTATTGGAACCTACTGCTCAGTAAAAAATATATATAACTTTTAAAATATTACTGCTCAATGACAGATGTACCTTGTCACCCAAGACCTTTTCAGGAGTTTTGACGAACTTGCACTACTTGATCAGAGTTCTGATGAAGATATGCAAGGAGATTAACATGTTCATACCTGATAACTCAACATCCATTCTGCAGCTCATGGATCAAAGAGTAATTTTGAATTCAAAAATTCAATTTTTTTTCTTTTTTTAATTTTAGACATAGTCTTGCTCTGTTGCCAGGCTGGGGTGCAGTGGTGAGATCTCAGCTCACTGAAGCCTCCGCTTTCCGGGTTCAGGTGATTCTCTTGCCTCTGCCTCTCAAGTAACTGGAACTACAGGTGCGTGCCACCACACCTGGCTAATTTTTGTGTTTTTAGTAGAGACGGGATTTCACGATGTTAGCCAGGATGGTCTCAATCTCCTGACCTTGTGATAAGTCCACCTCAGCCTTCCAAAGTGCTGGGATTACAGGCATAAGCCACTGTGCCCAGCCAAATCTTTTTTTAAGAATTTTTTTTTTTTTTTTTGTAAAGCTGTAGCTGACAGAATGATTCCTCTGCAGAATCTGAGAAAAGCAAAGTGAAAATTTTCTAGAAATAATTAACCATCTTAGATACCATTAAGAACACTTGTGATTTATGTGAGGAGGTCACAGTACCTACTGTGTTTTTGTCATTTGCGTAGTATATTTTTTTCCATTTCTTCACTTTCAGCCTATATGTGTCCTTGAATCCACAGCGAGTATCTTATAGACAGTATGCAGTTGGATCTTGGTTTTTGTTTTTTTTTTTTTCAGCCACTCTGTATCTATTTTATTGGAGAGTTCAGTTCATTTAAAGTAATTTCTTTGTAGGAAAAATTAGCTATTGTCATTTTGTTAACTGTTTTCTGTTTGTCTTGTTATTTTTGTCCTTTTTTTTTCTCTCTTGCTTTTTCTCTATGTGTTTTGCTGGTTTTATGTATTGATAAATTTTGATTCCTTTCCCTTTTTTTGTGTGTAACTTCTATACATATTTTCTTTCTGACTCCCAAGGGACTTACCTCAATTTTTTTTTCATAATTACAACAGTCAATCTTACTTAATATGATAACGACTTCATTTCCCTCTCATACAAGAACTCTCTGCGTTTACCTCTTCTCCCACCACATTGTATGCTATTGATGTCACAATTTATATCTATTTTATTATGTATTAATTAACATAATTTAGGTATAGTTTTTTGTAATACTTTTGCAATTTAACTTTTATAGTAGAATTAAAATTGATTTTTCCACTCTCATAGTAATAGAATATTCTCTTTTTGTCTATATATTTACCTTTTCAGATAAATTTCATACTTTCTTATGTTCTGTTGTTGCTATTTAGCATTCTTTAATGTCATTTGAAATACTCCTTTTGGCCTTTCTTGTAAGGTAGGTCTAGTGGTGATAAACTCCCTCAGCTATTTTTTGTCTCAGAAAGTAGTTACGTCCTCTTAATTTTTGAAGAACAAAGTTGTCTGGGTATAGTATTTCTAATTGGCATTTGCTTTCTTTTATTATCTTAAATATATCATTGTACTCCTTTCTGGTCTGCAAGGTTTCTTCTGAAAAATCCTCTGGTAGCTCTATCTAGGATTCCTTTACATATAACAAGCTGCTTTTATCTTGCTGCTTTCAAAATTCTGTGTTCCTTATTTTTGATAATTTGATTATGATTTATATCAGTGTGAGTCTTTTTGAATTTATTTTATTTGATACTCCAGAGGCTTCCTAGATCTAGATGTCTGATTTTCCCTAGACGTGGGAAATTTCAGCTAGTATTTCTTTGAGTTAGCTTTTAGGTCATTTCTCTCTTTATGCTCTTTATATTAATCCTATAATGCATGTATTGGTTTGCCTGGCAGTGTTTCATAAATTGCTTAAACTATCTTCACTATTTTTACTGATTTGTTTTGTTCCTCTGATTAGATGGTTTCCATTGATATATCTTCAATTTTACTGATTCTTTGTTCTACTTGATCTACTCTGCTGTTGAAATCATCTGTTGAACTTTTCTCTTCAGTTATTTTCTTCTTCTTTTGTTAAAATTTAAACAGCTGAAACCAGTATGTGAACTTTTTTTTGGTTTGTTTTAGGCCTTACCCTTGATTCTTTACAAATCCTAGGATCTTGAGTGGGACTTATATTGTGAGTTGGGCCTAAATTATATTCATGAGAAAGTTATTATTTGGAATTATAATTTATGAATATGGAACTTTATTTTTAGCACCTTTGTACAGTGCCTGTACAATGTATGTTCTCAGCAAATAGCTGCTGAATAAATAGATACATATCTTTTCCTTATAAGATCCCATTAGATCCTCAAAATAATTCAAAAAGGAAAAGAAAGAGTTCTCATTTTGTTTGTAAGAAACTGAAAGGATATTTCTAAGTTGCCTAAGGTTGCATAACTAGTGCAGTGAAGACAGCTTTACATGAATTCAAGCCTAGAGTCTGACTCCAGGCTGTAGGTTTTGTTTTCTTTTCTTCTCTTCATTTCACCTGGGACGTGGTAGTATGGGAATGGTTCCTTTGTAGCAGAACTTGGAATTTAAAATTAAATGTAATAAGTTAACACTTGCATTACATATAATTTATATAAATTCAATTCACACAAAAAGTAGTATTCAGTTATATTAATCAATTTCAGTTTTCTCTAACAAGGCACATATAAATAATATCTACTAACTACAATATTGGTTGTTTTTTGTTTTCATTTGTTTTGTTTTTTAAACATATTCTTCCAATCTTTTAAGTACTAGTCAGTAAGTGCTTATATGGTTTAAATGATACATAAGATTAATACTCTGAGTGGATTTTTGAACCTTAGACCTAATTTCCATATTTTCCAAAAAGTCAATCAATGAACAGAGGTGCTTTAACTTATTCACCTAAACAAAAGCAACATAAATGTCGGAGGAGAGTAATTACTTAAGGACTGAAATCTGAGGAAAGGTGATAATTTTTATTAAATTTTATTGTCTGCTTACTAGATGCAAGCCTTTATAGTTTGTCTTATTTAATCCTGACAAAACTTTTATGAAGTAGGTATTTTATTTGTATCTTACATGTGGGAAAAAATGAAGCTTGGGCTGATTGACCGACTTGCTTAAGATGAAACAGCTGTTAAATGGCAGGGCAATATTTCTCTGACATCAGAGTCTGAACTTTTAACAGTATGTGTTATTGACTCTCACTAGGCCTCTGTAAGTGTGAAGTGTCCAAAACAAATCTTAAAAAGTTGGTAGAAATGTATGTAATGTCATTATAAACTATGTTTGCTTATTATATAAAGCTAATTGCATATTGACCCTTGAAGCTTAGAGTAAGATTGTTGACTCTGGAAGTTGTGCCATGGTAGAGAGTCTCTGTCTTCTCCCCGATACACATAGAATATCCAGTTTGAAAGGTACCTGTTTCCAGCATTCCCTGTGAATATGAGTTAGCTTGGCAGAAGTTTAGGCAAGAGTTACACACAGGCCGGGTGTGGTGGCTCATGCCTGTCATCTCAGCACTTCAGGAGGCCAGGGAGGGTGGATTACCTGAGGTTAGGAGTTGGAGACCAGACTGACCAACATGGTGAAACCTTGTCTTTACTAAAAATACAAAAATTAGCCAGCCCTGGTGGCGCACGCCTGTAATCCCAGTGGCTCGGGAGGCTGAGGCAGGTGAATCACTTGAACTCAGGAGGCGGAGGTTGCAGTGAGCTGAGATCATGCCACTGCACTACACTCCAGCCTGGGTAACAGAGCAAGACTCTGTCTCAAAAAAAAAAAAAAAAAAAAAAAAAAGAGTTACACAGAAAGAATACAGAATGCATGAGATAGGGAAAACAAAGGATCGGGTGCTCTTGTGGCCTCCATATTATGTACACCATACATGAAAATTCCTCCCATCTACCCTCTACTTGGTGGAGAGGACAAAGGGAAGAAAAGCAGAAAAAGAATGAGTGGGAACAGAAACAGTAGAATGTGCCTATCATCTGTCCCCAAATCAAAGACCACAAATAAAGCTTTCATTTCCCTCCATGTTACCTGTGTCTCTACAGTATACCCTGCAGCCCCCAACTATATTATTTTCATGTGATTATGTAATTACATGGTTGCAGGGTATATTGAAGGGATATGAACTACATGAAAATAATGTAATTTTGGTTGCAGAGTATATTGTGGGGATATGAACTACATGAAAATATGTAGTTTGGGTTGCAGGGTATATTGGCTTACTGCATACATTTGATTTATGATTTAGAATATAGATGAATCAAGAAATTATTATTTTGTGTGAAGTTCCTGCTGCTTCTTGAAAATTCACTTGGGACAAGCATGACTTTTGTCCATCTTTCATGGTAGTGAATTTACTGACATGTGCAATGTAGTTTTAGAGGATAAAAAGAAGAGGAAAAACAGTTTGGTATCTGGAGACCAAATCCATCAGGCTCACAGAGAAGAAATCAAAAAGATTGCTTTGTTTTGTTTAAAGAATTTGGCTTTGAAGATAGTGGCATTTTGCTGTCACCATGGAATAAATTTCTTTGGGAAAAAAATCTCTGTTGGTGAGCAGTTCTCAAGGTGACCTGGTAGGCTTAGAATTTAAACAAGAAATGTCAACAACAGAAATGATTGCTAAGGAGAATAATGTTGATGCCTTTTGAGAAGGGAGCACAGGGATTTAAAAATAAATAAAATTGGAGCTTTTGATATTTGGCACAATTTTCTCAAAAAACTTATGTACAATTACAGTTTAGACCCAAGCACTTTTCCATGGTGTGTAGGTGGATAGCTCTCAAATCAGCAGCAACAACCAAGTCAAATGGATTCTTCCAATTCTTAGCATGTGTAGGTGTGAGGACTTATTAAAGTTTCATGACAAGGGGAGGAAATTTTGTCTTTTGGTATGAGTGCTGGTAAAAGCTTAGAAATATTAATAATAATCTATTGTTAAAATTAAAACAGCTGAAACCAGTCTGTGAACATTGTTATAGTAGTTTGCATGAGATATAAGATTCCTAAGTAACTGAAATTTTGTGTTTTTACTCAGCTATCTTTCAAGTAAGGTGCTGTCTGGGATCTCATTTTACAAGTAAGGAAACTGAGGCTTTAGAAGTTTGTTTTTTGTTTGCGTTCTTTTTTTCCCCCCATGTCTAGGAATTAAACCTATATTGTTCAACACTAGATCCTAAGTTCATACCACTGTAAGGCATTGTCCAAATATTGTTCAACACCAGATCCTAAGTTCATACCACTATGAGGCATTGTCCAAAATCTAACTGGGTTCTAAATATTTTTAATGTATTGATATTCAACTATATTTAGAACACTCTGGATTAAATAAAGTGCAAAATGGTTTCTTTTTTGTAAAACTTTTGCATTGTGAATTTTCAAGAGTGGGGTATATGTTGTAGCATTACTCACAAAGGTGTGACTAGGGAAATCTTAATTTGCTGTTTGTATTAGTCTGTTTTCATACTGCTAATAAAGACATACTGGGCAATTTTTAACAGAAAGAGGTTTAATTGGCTCACAGTTCCACATGACTGGGGAGGCCTCACAATCATGGTAAAAGGAACATCTTACATGGTTGCAGGCAAGAGAGAACTTGTGCAGGGGAACTCCGCCTTATTAAACCATGAGTCCTCATGAGAATTACTCACTGTCATGAGAACAGCACAGGAAAGACTCACCCCCATGTTCAGTTACCTCCCATCAGATCCCTCCCTCCCATGACAGGTGGGCACTATTACAATTCAAGGTGAGATTTGAGTGGGTACACAGAGCCAAACCATATCACTGTCCATTTCCAGGGTCTGCAGCTTCTCAGAACAAATTTGGGAAATGACACAAGTGGTAGTTAAGTGTAACCATTAGTTGCTTTTACTGTTAGAAACCAAACATAAGGCAAAAGAATAGTTTCACATACAACAGTAAGCAGCTATAGGTTGGTGCAAAAGTAATTGCAGGTTTTTTTGTTGTTACCTTTAATAGAAAAACACAGTGACTTTTGCACCAATCTAATAAGGAACATAGATATTTGGTGACCTTTCACACACACCATTAAAATTTACCAGATGAATTCTTGAGGTGGAATACTGAATGATAAATATCATTGACTTCAACCAGACTACCTAGGTTCAACACTCAACTCTGCCGTTTACAAGCTGTGTAATCTCAGATAAATTACTAGATTTCTCTGTACTTCTGTCAAATAGAGAAAATAATAATATCTATGTCATAAAACTGTTATGGAGATTATATGAGTGAATATTTCTAAAGTACCTAGAGCATTTAATAATAAGTAGTAATCTCCATGTAGGCATTTATTAATAAACTATGTAAATCTAGCCTTACTGATCTGCCATGGATTTAGAGTTTTTAAAAAAGGCCCCAAAATTAATCCACTGGAAGCTTTATTTAAATAAATTAATGAATTATAACACCATGAGAAATTGATTTTCCATAGATTTGATAGTAAATTCTCTGGAACTTTGCATAAATCTCTGGATTTATATGTAACCAAATGTCCAATACTGAAAGACAGAAAGACCTGATTCTGTATCCTGTCATTTAAGATAGCTTGAGAAAATTACCTTAACTTCTTTGAGTGATGGTTTTCTCACTGATTAATCAGAAGAAAGAATTCCTATCTGGTCTTTAGCCATGCCTTTCAGGTAGTATGTGCTTGACCCATAGCAGCAATTTGCTGTCCTCTTGCAATACTGATAACTCAGTAATACATAATTTCCCCTAAGAAACTATGTGAACAACATAATTATCAGTAAAAGTATACTCTAAAATCTGTAAGAATTAGGATACCAATTCTAGGTAAGAATTTGAGGAAAATTAGTAACATTAAGACTTTAATAAGTTTGCATAGAAATTTATTTATCTTTATTATCTAGCTAAATATAACATTTGTGTATTAGTTTTAATTCTTCCTTTATTTTCTTTTTTAGTTAAATCTTCTGAATTTTGACCAAAGAACATCACATGAATGGATTGCAAAATATATTACTAAGCTATAGTAATCAAAACAGTATGGTACTGGCATAAAAACAGACACATTGACTAATAGAATAGGATGGATAGCCCAGAAGTAAACCCAGACATCAGTCAAATAATTTTTGACAAAGTGCCAATAACACACAATGGAGAAAGGACAGTGTCTTTAAAAATGATGTTGAAAAAACTGGATATGCATGTACAGAAGGAAAATGGATCCTTATCTGAACCCTTAGACAAGAATCAACTCAAAATTGATTAAACATTTAAATGTAATTTCTGAATCTATACAGCTACTAGAAGAAAACACAGGAGAAAACCTCCCTGGTATTTGTCTGGGCAATAATTTCTTGTGTACAATCCCAAAAGCACAGGCAACAAAAGCAAAAATAGACAAACAGTATTCCATCAGACTAAAAAGATTCTGCACAAAAAAGACAAAATAATTGTGTGAAGACAAAATGCATAGATCGAGAAAAATGTAAAAATTATACATGATAATGGGCTCTTCTACAAAGTATACAAGAAACTCAAACAAATCCAAAACAATCCTATTAAAAATGGGCACAGAACTTAGACATTTCTTAAAAGAAGACATACAAATTGCCAATAGATATGTGAAATATACTCAACATCTCTAATCATCAGAGAAAAGCAAATTACAGTCACAATGATATATAACTTCATACCTGTTAGTTTGGCAATTATGAAAAAGATGAAAGATAGCTAGTGCTGGTGAGAATGCAGAGAAATGGGCACAGTTATGCCCTCTTTGTGGTATTGTAATTTAGTGCAGCCATTTTTGGAAACATCATGAACCTTTCTTAAATAACTAAAACTAAAATTACCATGTCCAACAATCCTGCTACTGAATACACACCCGAAAGAATTCACATCAGTATGTTGCAGTTATGTCTGTACTCCCAAGTTCATTGCAGCACTATTCACAATAGCTAAGACATGGAAACAACCTGTATCTATCAATAGATACAAATCAATGGATTTCTTTAAGTGGGAATATATACATAATGGAATACTATTCAGCCTTAAAAGAAACAGGAAAATACATCATTTGCAACAACATGGACTTTATGTTGAGTGAAATAAGTCAGGCACAGAGAAACAAATATCGTATGATCTCACTTGTGAGTGGAATATAAAAAAGTCAAACTCATGGAAATAAAATATATAATTGTGGTTACCAGAGGTTGTGGGGTAGGTAAGTGGATGGGAAAGGGGGAAATGTTCAATTGGAGTAAAGTTTCAATTAGTAGGAATAAATTCTGGTGTTTCATTGCACAGCGTACTGACAATATATACACAGTAATACATCCGAACACCACATGGTGTCTCATACATCTACACAATTATTATTTGCCAACTAAAAATGAAATATAACTTAAAAGCTCTCCTCAGGACAGTAATGAGTATGTGCTATAAACCAAGGAGGAGAATTAACCCCACTTTCTGCATTTGATATCCAGTATAAAGGGGAAAATAGTTATACTTGAATGTTTCCCTGGCATCTCAAAAACAAATTTTAATTTAATTGGACTGCTTATCTTTCCACTCTTCCTTTCTGTTTAAGTTAATGGCTATGCACATGTTCTTCAGACTTCGCTCATGGCTTCTCACTATGAGAAACACATATAAACATTGCATGTATGTGTGTAGAACTAAACCAACTGTTTCTCAAAACAACTTGTCCCTTAGTATTTGTGATTTTTAAAAATCTTTCCTAGTCTTTTTCATTTTAAAATGGTGGTTGTGACCCATTGAATTGGTTTCCCATCCCAGGGGTGGGTAGCAACCTGCAATTTGAAAATCTCTGGTCTGCACTCTAAAAACCAGTCAACTTAGACAGGCTGCCAAAGGGATCTTCAGGTCATGGGTGTAGCTGCCCTGAAATCCTCATTTTGGCCTCCGTAATATTATCTAAATACAACCCACTCTTCAGCCCTCATCTCTCCTCTGGAGGATTTCAATAAAGGCTAATAATTATAAAAGCAGTTAATGTTTTTTAAAGCCCCCTTAGTTTTTATCTATTAATATCTAGTAAAACTTATAGCTGCTTTGATATTTTAAAATAGCTGAACTAGCAAAATTAATTTTAAGAGTTAAGATAAACAAATACTAATTTCAAATGGTTTTGCATTCTCTAATTTTCCACTTAATTCAAATTAAATTTTAACGCAGAAGAAGATAATATATTCTTAGTTTACTTCAAGACTCATTATTGTATGTTGCCCAATGTGATGAGTTTTGTATGTAATTAAGTGAGAGTTCTTTGCACCATAGTGTCATGTCTTACATGTCCACTGATTGCTCTCAACTCTAGAGGTCAGGATTCAGAATAACTCTAGAGTATCTGTGAAGAGTATTCTGTGATCATTAGGTAGCATTTTATATGCAAAAGGAAACTGGTCTGCAAGTTCAAAGACTGGGCTCTGTTTTTGCCAGGTTACTGCTTTTCTCTAGGTTGTAATGCCTCCTCTGCCAGGGAGGAAGCAGGGATCAAGATCTGCAAGGCACCTTAGGTCAATTTAACAACTACTTTAATTTAAAAATGGAACCTTCCCTTTCTTTAAAGCCTGCCATGTTTTTATTTTTATTATTGTACTCTTAAGTTCTGGGGTACATGTGTAGAACATTCCGGTTTGTTACACAGGTATACACATGCTATGGTGGTTGGCTGCATCCATCACCCCATCATATACTTTAGGTATTTCTCCTAATGCTATCCCTCACCTAAACCCCCACCCCTGACAGGCCCCAGTGTATGATGTTTCTCTCCCTGTGTCCATGTGTTCTCATTGTTCAACTCCCATTTATGAGTGGGAACATGGAGGTGTTTTGGTTTTCTGTTCTTGTGTTAGTTTGCTGAGAATGAAGGTTTCCAGCTTCGTCCATGTCCCTGCAAAGGACATGAACCCATCCTTTTTTATGGCTGCATAGTATTCCTGGTGTATATCTGCCACATTTTCTTTATCTAGTCTATCATTGGTGGGTGTTTGTGTTGGTTCCAAGTCTTTGCTGTTGTGAACAGTGCTGCAATAATTATACGTGTGCATGGATCTTTATAATAGAATGATTTATAATTCTTTGGGTATATACCCAGTAATGGAATTACTGGGTCAAATGGTATTTGTAGTTCTAGATCCTTGAGGAATCGCCACACTGTCTTCCACAATGGTTGAACTAATTTACACTCCCACCAACAATGTAAAAACATTCCTGTTTCTCTGCATCCTCTCCAGCATCTATTGCCTTCTGACTTTAATGATCGTCATTCTAACGGGTGAGATGGTATCTGAATGTGATTTTGATTTGCATTTACTCTAATGACCAGTGATGATCTTTTTTTCATTCATTTGTTGGCTGCTTAAATGCCTTCTTTTGAGAAGTGTCTCTTCATATCCTTCGCTCACTTTTTGATGGGGTTGTTTTTTTCTTGTAAATTTGTTTGCTTTTTGTAGATTCTGGATATTACCCCTTTGTCAGATGTGTAGACTGCAAAAATTTTCTCCCATTCTGTAGATTACCTGTTGACTCTGATGATAGTTTCTTTTGCTGTGCAGAAACTCTTTAGTTTAATTAGATCTGATTTGTCTATTTTGGCTTTTGTTGCCATTGCTTTGGTGTTTTAGTCATGAAGTCTTTGCCCATGCCTGTGTCCTGAATGGTATTGCCTAGGTTTTCTTCTAGGGTTTTTATGGTTTTAGGTCTTACATTTAAATCTTTAATCCACCTGGAGTTAATTTTTGTATAAGGTGTCAGGAAGGGATCCAGTTTCAGCTTTCTGCATATGGCTAGCCAGTTTTCCCAACACCATTTATTAAATAAGGAATCCTTTCCCCATCGCTTCTTTTTGTCAGATTTGTCCAAAATCAGATGGTTGTAGGTGTGTGGCATTATTTCTGAGGCCTCTGTTCTGTTCCATTTGTCTATATATCTGTTTTGGTACCAGTACTATGCTATCTTGATTACTGTAGCCTTGTAATATAGTCTGAAGTCAGGTAGCATGATGCCTCCAGCATTGTTTGTTTTTGCTTAGGATTGTCTTGGCCTGCCATGATTTTAAGACAGTGTTATAAAAATATTTTATCTTACCAGGAGACACTTTAGTATTTCATAGCTAATTCCAAACACGTAAATGTGGGGAATTTTTTAGACAGTTACATGAGTTTACTGTGTACATTGTTTGACTGATCTAATGTGTATGCTGGGAGACTCCACAATAAAGGTAAATATGCAAACTCAGATAATTTATAAGCATTCCACATATTAAACAAAATACTGGCCAGATGACATTTGCAACAGATGGCGTCTATTTAACAACATTTATTTTCCCTGTTTACTTGTAGTTAAATCAGTCAGTTTCTCACAAGGTAATTGTATTTATTTTGATACTGAAAAAGCCATTACTGTGTTTAAACACACAAATATGCTGTGTCTAGACTTTTGAAGTTATATCCTAAGTTGCATATGTAGTCTATTAAGTTTATAAAATCAGAGTCTTATAAATACTAATCAATAATTTTTTTTTGGCAAATGTATATATCAGCCTCTTATTTTAAGTTTTCTAAACCAGAGAGGATTTCTTGTGTGGCACATAATCACTAGTTAATGACTTGACTCTGATTCCTGATGATCTTAGAACTGTAACTTCCAGCTCCATCGTGTACTGTTTCAATCTAGAGACACTGTCTTACTCCAACCACTCACTTGATAGGAGAGTGTCTTTTCAGTTGGTCATGAGAGAAATGGGTAAAGGGATAGAGATAGAGATTAAAGCAAATTTATTATCTAGAAACAAATATCTGCATCTATTAGGTGCTAGGATTCTGACATAAAATAGTAATTAAAATTATAGCTGAGTAGTTGCCAGTTTTACACATATTTAAATTATGTATATGTATAACATTAACAGTGATTATTTTTCCTATCATTTAACTCATTACTAATATAAATTTATTGACTATTACTGATATATACTTACTGACACAATATTTGTTCTCATCAATAAGTGGGTAACTGAATCTCATACATAGGAATTAACATTCTTTGTCACCAGTGCTTTCCATATCACATGGAGGTTCTTCAGACATTACTAAATGTTTAGACATATACTAAGATTTTTTCAAACAGTTCTATAGGAACTTAGTGTTCCACTGAAGTGTTAGTCCTAATTGTTAAAATTATAATCAAAATGTTTAAAACCCACATTCCTGCATGTTTTGTATATTTATTGTTATCAGGTAGTAAGCTGTATGTCTCTCTTTTTCCTGTATTTTCATTTCCATGTTCTCATTCGCTAGTTATCCTACCCATGGAATCCTGATTTTTCTCAATTTTCATATGTCTGCAACAGTCACATTTGGTTGCTCTCAGGTACCTCTGACCATCTTTGGTAACTCATATTCTTATACATACACACATGCTCCTACACATATTTGTGAGTCTCCATTCTCTTGGATAATGCTGCCAGGCAGTATTCTCCTTTTTTGATATTTGTGTCACAGATTGCAACTGAGGCCAGTATTGTACCAGCAGTAAAATAACTTTACAAAGACAGTTGTAGGTAAAGAAAGGCAGATTAGAGAAAGTGTGAAAATACATTGCAAGGAAGCAATGGGCAAGTGAGCAAGAGCTGACTGCAAGGACTCAAAAGACTTGCTGGAGAAGTTATTGGATGGTGCTTCTGCTGTGTGCTGAGGAGGGCTTTATGCAGTACTGATAACACCAAAGTTGCATTGAGCTAACTTGTATGTTTCCATCAGCTGAGGGTCTGGTGATAACTGGGCACAGGAAAACTATGTGTTCTGGACAATGAGGAAAAGTAGACTTAAAAACTTACCTGCTTTCTTTTTTTGCTTTCCTCTGTCCCATGAACTCAACTCCTTCTTGCTAATTAGAACTTCACAATTTGTATTAGTCACTGAGACCTGCACTACATATATTCAAGCAGCTAATAATCAATGGTATCAGCAAGATCCGTGAAGGGCAATTATTAAGAAGAAAGTAGTGATGAGAAAAAATTACAACTAGAATGTTGATTGACTAGCCCCTGTCAACCCTTGTTCTTACGTTGACATGAAAACTCTTTCTCTGCTGAAATCTGCTCTATATCTATGTATGCACAATGCCCCTATTTACATTAGCTCTTACATATTCCCTGGAAGTCGTAAAGATTAAGAGAACTTGGCTGCCTTATGCTTCTTATTTTGTTGCAATATCACTTAATTTTGTAGCATTGAGCCATGGTAATAATAAAATCCCCAACCTCCCTATTCAGTCTGTGCTTTAAATAAGGTTAAATTTCTACTAGATTCTATCTTTGCTGTATTTTACGCATGTATACAATGAAGAGTTTGTATTTTAAAACTTAATTCTAGTTGAGAAATATTAAGCCTTGAGTTTTTCCAAAAACATTGTCAACTGTGGATAAGTTTTATACTTAAAAGAATGGAGAAAATAAAAGATTATAATTACTGATAATGTAAGTAAGAACAAATCACATATTGCATATACCAGATACTCCTAATCGTTGGTGAAACATATCATGTACATTTAAATTATATTGCACTTAAAAACCCAAATTATTTTGTAAACATATCAGGAAACCCAAAAGGTCAAGGGTTGCTTTTGCCTTATAACTATTACAATTCAAGGACTGAGAGGAACTATATATGTAATCTGGATGACACACAATCTCATCTTCACATCTTCAAAAGGACCGCTGACCAAAAGAATATCCCTGTTACAGGACATTCATTAATACAGTTATATCATCTTTTGTTTTAATTTTTTTTTTTTTTTTTTTGAGACGGAGTCTCGCTCTTGTTACCCAGGCTGGAGTGCAATGGCTCGATCTCGGCTCACCGCAACCTCCGCTTCCTGGGTTCAAGCAATTCTCCTGCCTTAGCCTCCCGAGTAGCTGGGACTACAGGCATGCGCCACCATGCCCAGCTAATTTTCCAGCTAATTTTTGTATTTTTAGTAGAGACAGGGTTTCACCATGTTGACCAGATGGTCTCGATCTCTTGACCTCGTGATCCACCCGCCTCGGCCTCCCAAAGTGCTGGGATTATAGGCCTGAGCCACCGCGCCCGGCCTACAATTATATCATCTTTATATGAAACTTATGAGAACATTTTCACTTACTTTTAAAATATCACTCCTTCACTCCCAAGCCCCCACAGGCCTTTGGAAATTCAGTGGAAATCTGAGCTTTTTACGTAATTTTTTCTCTTCTACAGCATATTTTTATTTTATAAAACGCTTATCCTTTTAAAGCCTGTTTTATTTTACATTCTAAATACAATCAGATATGTGGGTGAGAAGAGATAAACATGTTGATGGGAAGCTTTAGTAAGAAAGAAATAAATGTCATTTTACATTTTTTGTTTGAAAACAGAATAACAAAGATTTTTAAACCTGCCGAGAAAGAAATGTAGAATGAAGCAGGATTGGTAAATAGGTTTGTGTATAAGATGACAAAATAACTGGAAATTTGAAACCAGTTATTTTGTTGATTCTTCCACATTGTGGCAATAACTAGCTTGATATCCTTTTCTTTATAAATAGGTAATCCTTTTCTTGATTCCCCGATTAGGATAATACACTGAAGTACAGGTGTATATTTCAATGATGAGATATGCTTGCAAAAAGTAACTGGTACTTATTATTTATATATCAAATCTTAAGTTCACCAGTATCTGTTTCCTTGATTTAATGACAAATATTTTGCTGTGGGAATTGTCTTCACAAAGGGACATTGTCTCATTGCCCATGGCCTACAATTTTATCTTCCTGTCAACGTTTGCATGTTAGCCGCATAGTAGGATACAGACTGTTTCTGATGTCTTCATCGCCTTTTCCACGTAGATTACCCAAAAATATCAGCAACCTCAATCATCCAGATCATGCACCTTCTGAAAAGAAAGAAATTTGCCCTAAATTACAATTAATAAAGACATCCTGGATTAGTATTTCCTTCTAGAGAGCTAAAATATTCCCATAATACCTTTCGTGAATATTCCATGTGATGTACATTTGGAATTTGCCATTTGTGATGAAGAGACTCTTAACATTCCAAAATCAATTTTTCTCCAAGGTAGTTTGCTATTGTCCAATATACACTTTTTATACACCCTCCCACCCACCCCCACCCACACACACTTCCCTCTATCCATACTTAAAATATTGCTTAAAGATTTTGTCAATTTTGCAAAACAGATTTGGGATTATTTTTTCCAGCTATTTCCAATCACCTATTAGAGAGTGCCTAATATGCTTTGGCTATGTCCCCACCCAAATCTCACCTTGAAGTTTAATAATCCCCACGTGTCAAGGGCAGGACCAGGTAGAGATAAATGAATTATGAGGGTAGTTTCCCCCATACTGTTCTCGTGGTAGTGAATAAGTCTCGTGTGATCTGATGCTTTTATAAATGGAAGTTCCCCTGCACAAGCTCTCTTGCCTGCCGCCAATTAAGACATCCATTGCTCTTCTGCCATAACTGTGATGCCACCCCAGCCAAGTGGAACTGTGAGTTGATTAGACCTCTTTCCGTTATCAATTACCCAGTCTCTGGTATGTCTTTATTAGCAGCATGAGAACAGAGCAATACAGTTCCTATGTTAAATTTTCAGTAAGAAATTTGCAACTGTGAGAAGGTAAGGTTTCCAGAATAGCAAATCAGAAACCTAACCCAGATCAGCATTTCCTAACATGGTTACCTATGGCCATATTTCCCTCAGAAAGGAATCCGTTGAGGCCATTTGGACACATTAAAATAAGAGATTAAATTTTAGCCAGACACAAGTTTTCTCCAGGAGACATCAAGTTTTATATAGCCCCTTGCTGGTAATTTGTGACAGACTCCTCCATGATTTAATCTCCCCAGTCATGAGACATGGCCTGGTTGCTGAAACAAAAACTACCTTCAACTATCAAACAGTTTGTTAGACCTAGAAACTCCATATACATAAACACACGCACATACACATATGTGCACCTGAATATATATATTTCTGGAGTTGTAACATGCTTTTAATGTATGTAGTTAGTATATCAGTGCTGATAAGATTTGATTTCTGATTTATCTGAAACTTCTTGATAACCAGTAATATTTTACTCACATTCAATTATGCCTTAAGGTAAACTCAGTAGAACTAGTGTTTCAGTGAATGAGTCATAGAATTGGGCCTGTTTTGAATCTTTACCACTTATTAGCAGTATTGTAGGGTTAAGAATTTAAGTTACTATTTCAATATGAAGAGAATGTATCTGCTTCACTTCTGTACCTCACTGAAATATAGTATTAAATTTTAGCTTTTTCAATAATGATATCTCATTCTTTTAAGTTTCTTTTGATTTCCAACAATTCCTATTCTGAAAATACATTGACACTTTAAAATTCCAAGTCCTATTAAGGTTGTTTAACCCACCCTCTTCCTTTTTAAGATGGCATCTTGGAATGAGATGGCATAGATGTTACCATGAGGTTGAGTTTGGTGGTTATCTTTGTCTCATGCTGGCCCGTGGGTGGCTCTCCACTGGCTGTGTGGAGGTGGATATATCCTGAGGCGAAGATAGTCTGTTCCTTTCCATAAGCATCCTACCAGTGTACATTAATGAGTTCTGTCCTCATGACCTAGTCACAACCCTATAGCTTTCCCTTGATGGCTTGTTCTCACTGAAGCCTAAGGAGCTTTTCCTGAATCATAACTGCAGGATAAATGAACCTTCTCAGTAGCCCTTAATGGTCAAGATTCTTTGCTCCCACAATGATAACTAGCTACTTTTATATACTCTTTCCTAGAAAGTGTAGGAATCTGTGGGTTCCTGTAAAGCTATATGGCTACAGAACAGCTTAGGAATGCCTTCCCAGGTTCATTTATTCCTTCTCTGCTCTTTCTCTGTCATCTGCATATTGGCACATGACAGTGTGCATGACAGTCTCTTCCCAGGTGGCCAGATGGTGGACAAGGATAAACAGTCCTTGATTTCAGCTTTTTTTCTAAACCTATTCATTAAGCTTTCCTACTCTAAGGACACAGTTTGGAAAGAGGTATTCCAAACACAGAGTCCCACGTCTCTGATTTCCTTCATCTTACGTGCTTTGATGGGCAGAAAGTGCAAACTTCACATTTTCTGTTCCTGTCTGGTGTGATATTTACTTCTTTCTAAAGTTTCTTAAAGTATATAATGCCTTATGGGGCAATAAAGGAAATTAGATCTCTTGGGTTAAATTTCCAAGGAACCAGGATCTGATGTGGAAGTATGTAGGGAAGAGAGTTAACGTCTTCTCAGGGAGAAAATTCAACATCTGCTACTAACAACAAAAAAAGAAGGGAAGAAAATCAAAATAAAAGTTCCTCAAACTAAAAAATAGCATCCATAAAAATAAAACATAAAAAGAGAAAGAAATCAAAATAAGAAGCAAACTTTCCTAAACTAAAAAAGGGCAGCCATTAAACATACATCTGGCATCATCCTTAATTTGTAAATAATATGTTCCCCTGAGGTGATTAACAAATCAGGATATCAACTGTCACCAATGGTAGTACACAGTGTGCTGCAGATTTAAATTTGTAGAGTGAAACTAAATAAGTGAAATAAAATGCATCCAGATTTTTTTTAAAAAAGAAGAAATAAAATGGAGATATGTAACAGGTTCACAAAGCACAAGGTTTCAATATTGACCCTTACACCACATTCTGTAATTAACTTTAAATGGATCACAGAGTACATATAAAACCCTAAAAACAATTCTGCAAGGAAATATTTGCAGCCTTGTATAGGCAAAGATTTCTTAGGGCACCAAAGAAGAAACCACAAAAGAAACTTTGATAAAATAATTATTATCAAAATTAAAACTTTTTCTTCTATAAAGGCCCTATTAAGACAAGAAGAAGTCTGCGATAGAATGGGAAAACTATTATATGGATAATATGTAAAGCGTTGTATCCAGAATATATAAAGAACCTCTTACAAGTCAAAAGGAAGTCTAGTCCCTCGAGAACATTACTATCTCTCACTGGATCAAGCTCCTCTTGACCACAGATTTAAGAAATGTATAGTTGCTTAAATGTTTATAAGTAAATGTGTTATAGTAATCATGCCACTGATTCCTTCTCATTGCATAAAACTATACAGTTTGCAAACCAAGTAAAGTCAGTTAAAGTTAGTTGCACAGTAACTGAATTATAGAGGATTCAGAATTGCCATTCTCTTTTATTTGAAGGGACAACTTCAGAATATACTTTTTTTTTACATGGCATATATGTGAGCTGGAACAAAAGAAGATCAGGAAGGTAGGAGGTTCTTAATCTTTCCATGACTGTACATAGGTTAAAATTTAAACCTTCTTAATTAAGGTGAGAACCCCTAATGTGTCAGAATTTTACAAGTGTAACAGTTTAAGGGATTTTGAGATAATTTTGCTCAATCCCAAGTATGTACTGGCTCCACGAGTTTTCCTTCCTACTCGTGCCATCCTGGACCCTACAGGTTTACGCACTCCCCATTTTTAGGGTAAATATTAATGTACTAAGCCATTGTTAATTTCAGTGAAATAATAACTTCTTCACACATATAATTTGGTAAGGCTAACTGAAGTCTTGAAATGCAGAGTGACATATCTGCTGAAAGACCAGAGGGTTATATGTAGATTGCGGTGTCTAGGCAGCTTGCCTTAAATAGCAATGAAAAGCACACTAATGAGGTTCCAAGGGTACATTGATCTGGGTCTTGTCTTTTAATGATAGGCCACATTGGTTTTTCTTGTCACTTAGCTTAGCCAATGCTAATCCAGTTTTTGGAGGACAAAACATTTTAGATCTTCATCTAGGCTCTATTCTCTTATAACATTCTGGATGGGGGAATGTAACATGTAACCACTGGAGGACAGCAGAGAGCCAGGAGCAGATGCAGAGGTGTCTTGCATGGACACATTTGGAACAGAGCAGTTGATTCGGTAGTCTCCGTAGCCAGTTATCACGCCCCTGAATCAGGCTCCAGCTTAATTGGAGAAAAGAAAAATACTTAAGTGCTACCCGTAAAAGACATTTAGAATGTAGTTCTCTAGTGTATCATAATATTGGTATAAAATATTAGATACTACATGGAACAAGTAATACATAAAAATGGAAATAGTAAATGCTTCAGAATCAAACACGTATTCATCTGTTTAGTGTTTGCATGTATGTGTGTGTGTGTGTTCAGTTCATTTTAAACACCACTGCATTCAGACTACCCAACAAACATTTCTTGAGTGTTTGCTATAAACCATGTACTCAGCTGGACTTTGTAAATAAGAAGATATAATGAAGTCCAGAAAAGGTTTTGAATAGAGAACTGCCATAATAAAAGGAATGTTTAAGGTAAATTCTCATGGATGTAAAGACATGGCCTATAAATAGTTTTAGCACTAATTTAAACAGGGTAGTAGTATGTGAAGATGTTACTCACAATGGTAATATGTAACAGAAAATAGAACAGGTAAAGAGAAATGATGAGAACTGATTGGAAAGGATTAAACTATACTGGAAGTTAAAGTATCAAGAAGCATATTGAAATCAATACTATAAAATGCATCTAAGACATAAGGAGAGTGAGGCCAGGAAAACAAAAATTTTAAAATTCTGGACTTATTTCTAATGTTACTGAAATAACTAAAAATTTTTCCAGAAAAGCTGAATCAGTAAATTAAAGAGGCCAAAGCAAGGGTCTCTCACTTTTTAAGCTGAGAGTGGGAGGAAAGGAAGTAAATGTGAAAGCTGACAACTACTCTTTCACAAGGTTAAAACTGAGAGAAATAAGATTGTAAAGGAGGTACATTTTTAGAAGAGAAAGATAAGATGTATGAAACTTAGATACAATCATTGATAAGATATGTGTTAAATACTTCGAAAAGTAAATTTTAATTTGTTTTAGAAATACCAATAGCTAAAACTGAAACCAAAACAGAAACACAAATCACTTTGTCTTTGAAGCCATAAATAACACATTGGAAACCTGTGATAAAAAAGCATCCGTGTAGATTCATGTTATACTGAAGATCTTCTAGTACTTTCAGTATCTCACTGGACAGAATCCAACATTATACGGAGTTTTGGGTGCTATGATTTACAGTAACAACAAAAATTTCACTTCCTAATTGTGTTTGGTGAGTTGGATGTAGCCCAAGTAAGAAGTGTGTTGGTGGAGTGCCTGTGTTCATGTCTTTAGGCTGCTAGGAGATGTTATAAAAATGATATATTGCATTTATATACAAGTATTTTTCCCACAGAGCTCTAAGCACTATATCTTTCTGTGAAAGTTCTGCATACTTACGAACAACTACAATACTCTTGAGGGAAGAAGGTTATAGATAATTATTTATTTTCTCTTTCTTTTTGCTGGCAAGGGTACAAAGAAGCAATGTAATGTGTTCACAGAGACAGAGACACAGCAAGACAGTACTTGATTAGCTTAACCTGTATTTATGAGACATAATTAGTGTGCCTAGTGTTTGCAGGAAATATGGTAACTTAGACTGAAGAACTACCACATCCATCCATATGAGCAAGCTATGGGAAGAAGAGATTATGTGCTCACAAACTCTATAATACAAAACTTTATCATAGGAAAAATCTTTTTATGAGATCTATGCTGACCATAGAGTAAAAAACTGGAGTATTTAAGCAAGCAGCATGATACACCCATTTCTTTTTTTTTTAATTATTATTATACTTTAAGTTCTGGGATACATGTGCAGAATGTGCAGGTGTGTTACATAGGTATACATGTGCCGTGGTGGTTTGCTGCCCCTATCAACATGTCATCTGCATTAGGTATTTCTCCTGATGCTATCCCTCCCCTGCCACAGGCCCTGGTGTGTGGTGTTCCCCTCCCTGAGTCCATGTGTTCTCATTGTTCAACTCCCACTTACGAGAACATGCAGTATTTGGTTTTCTGTTCCTAGATACACCAATGTCTATGCCTATCTTTGCTAGACTTTGTAACTAGAAAAAAATATAACGAAAGTTTTAAGGAAGGGTTTGAAAAGGAAACTGGCATGAACAGAAATAATTAAAGCAAATTCTCATGGATGTAAAGAAATGGGCTATGAATAATTTTAATTTGCACATGGTAGAAGGTTAAGCCTTCTACTTAAGTTTAGGTTAGTTTCAGTTATTAAATATGTTTTATAAATGTATGTGTTGATTTTTTCCAGAAGCATAAAGAAGATAGAGAAAGGTCATAAAGTGATTGAATGGATTTGGAAGCTCTTTTTTTCCCCATTGTCTACATGTTTAGTTATCAGGAAAAATTTACATAGACAAATTCTAGATTATATAATAGATTTGGGAAAGAAAATTAAATACAAAGAGCACCGGTAACTAGTTGGCAAACCAACTAGTTACTTAGTATTTGTTTGTTATTTCAAGGTAGCTTCAATAGCAAGAAATTCTCAGTGTCTTAGTTCACTGAGGTCCAGACATTCAGTAACTCCTTTGCCCAATCAAAATAAGTCAGGCTTTATTTCAGGTAATATTTTTCACCAAGCTTTGAAATTCAAGAAGGGGATCATCAACTTTAGAATAAAATCTATTTTATACTCAGTACTTAAATTTTGTAGTACAGTACTCGGTCTTTTCTTGGAAAATTCATTAACTTTTCTCTTAATATCGACTTTCCTTACTTTGATCATTTTGTGAGTATCATTCTAGACAATCTACAACTATTTGTTACAGTAACAGAGGCAATGATGATGAGATAGTAACCATTAAACTTTAAACAAAAGCAATACTTGTGATATAAAGATGAGTCTTAAAAGTCAAACAGAGATAGCCAAAAGAAAAATAATGCTGGCCGGGCATGGTGGCTCATGCCTATAATCCCAGCAATCTCAGAGGCCAATGCGGGCAGATCACTTGAGGTCAGGAGTTTGAGACCAGCCTGGCTAACATGGTGAAACCCCATCACTACCAAAAAATTCAAAAGCATAGCTGGGCATGGTGGTGCATGCCTGTAATCCCAGCTACTTGGGAGGCTGAAGGCTGAAGCACGGGGATCATTTGAGTCCACGAGGCGGAGATTGGAGTGAGCCTGCACTCCAGCCTGGGTGGCACACTGAGAGGAAACAGAGAGAGAGAGAGAGTGAGAGAGAGAGAGAGAGAGAGAGGGAGGGAGAGAGAGAGAGAGAGAAAGGGAAAAGAGAGAAAAGGAAGGAAGAAAGAAGGAAGGAAGGGAGAAGGGAGGGAAAGAGGAAGAGAGAGAGAAAGAAAGGAAAAGGAAGAGAGAGAAAGAAAAATAGAGAAAGGAAGAGAGAGAAAGGAAGGAAGAGAGAAAAAAGAAAAAAAGAGAAAAAAAGGAAGGAAGGAGGGAGGAAGGAAGGAAGAAAGGAAGCAAGGGAGAGAAAGATGAAGAGAAATAGAGAAAGAGAGAGAAAGGACGAGAGAGAAAAAAAAGAAAGAGAAAAAGAAAAAAGGAAGGGGAAAGAGAAAGAAAAAGAAAAAAGAGAACCTGTGTTTGAGAACTATTACCTTTTTATCACTTATACCTTGGTATAAAACAAAGAATCATCTTTGTGCTCAGTGTTTGATAGTGTTGTTCTTCCAGCTTTAATATAATTCAATTATGGCTTTCTTAATAGTACCATATTATTTTCTAAGTCACTTTTTAAAAAAATCAAATAGTATAAAACATTATTCAGGATCCAGACCTCCAATTAAACATTTTGAAACATATATGGCAAATTATATCAACTGTGGCTATTGACAGGGTGAAGTTGACTGTCACAATGGCCAAAATCATTGAGTCAATAGGCAAACAGTACTATCAGGCTCTTCCAAAAATTTCTGTTGTTGACTTACTTTATTAATGTAGTTTATTTGCTTACTAAATGAATGAACGAATGGATAAGCAAGATTCAATGCTGATTCTTTAGACAAAAAAAAAAAAAAAAAGAGTTCAATTATTTTTCTGGAAGCATAGCACACACAGCCAAACAAATACCAAAAGTAGTCATTCAGTTCTATCTTCACATTAATAATAAACTTTTGCATTTTATGTAAATAATTTGGAAGAAAAAAATGACATGTTCAGAATTGAAATCCTCTGTACTCTGTTAATGAGAGGCATTTAATTGAAATGTTTTTCAGAAAGTTCATATAAATAAATGATCATTTATTAAAACATCCATAAATATGAGAATTACATAGTTTTTAATGTTTGATATTAGTGATAAAAGCAGGCAGTCTTACCTATGAAATCATTACTGTGAATAAGAAAATACAAAGGACTATGTGGCTTAATTGATGTTTAGTCACCAATTTACTTTTAAAAGTTTATAAAATTTGAAAATTTAGAATACTACAAAATTCATCTTTTTGAACAAAAAGTTATAGATTTTTGTTTTGTGTAAAGATTAGGAAATAAGCTATTTAGTCATCAGAAGAACATATTGGTGTGAAATACTTTCTAATGTTAAGTACCATTTGTTATTAAATGTACATTTTCAAAGGCACATGTTGATTTATCCTCAGGAGCTCAGACAAAATAATTTTCAAAAATTGAATGGATTTGGCAACTCCTATTTTTCCCATCAGTCTAAATGCTTAATTATCTCATTCATCTACAAACTGTCTTCAGAAATCCCATGATAAACATTGTTGTCAAGTTCTCTAAATAGCTTTTCCCTGATTCTTCAGTGAAAAAAAAAAAAAAAAGATATATTGCAGATATAATCTCCATGGCAGATTTCCTGTCAAACCCATCAAGTGAAATCCAAGCAGTGATCACAGCCCTTTGCTCTAGCATAATCTTAAATTCCCCTTTGGAGGTGACATGGTGGCCTGGGATGCAGTGAAATTGGGTAATCAGTATTGCATGGTCATTTAGATGGATATCGAAAGCTGCTGCCTCTGTTTTGTATATTGAACTAACGATTTGAATTAATCAGTTTAACTCTTTGTACTTCAGTGTAACATGTGCATTTATATAAGCGGCAACACTGGAAATGCCAGAATAATGCCTATTGACATTATTGACATTATTGTCTATTGACACATACAAAATATTCTTCTCTAGGCTGAGAGGTCATTTTATTTTAATTACTGTCAATTCAGATTACACCTTTCTTTTCTCCAAGCAACTTTGCTTGTTTGTTTGTTTTGTTTTTTGAGACAGAGTTTCACTCTAGTTACTCAGGCTGGGGTGCAATGGCACAATCTCGGCTCACTGCAACCTCCGCCTCCTGGGTTCAAGCAATTCTCCTGCCTCAGCCTCCCAAATAACTGGGAATACAGGCACGTGCCACCATGCCCAGCTAATTTTTGTATTTTTAGTAGAGACAGGGTTTCACCATGTTGACCAGGATGGTCTCCATCTCTTGACCTCGTGATCCTCCCACCTCGGCCTCCCAAAGTGCTGGGATTATAGGCATGAGCCATCGCGCCCGCCCCTCTCCAAGCAACTTTGCTACTTTTATGTTCAGCCTACTTTGGAAAATAATCACTAAATTTTCTTCTATAACATGAGTAAATTAATGATTTTTAAACATGGAAAGAAATGGGGTAGTCAAGTCCGATGATGTAATTGGAAGTTTATATCCCTCCAAATAGAAATATGAAATAAAGCACTACCCCTTTCTAGGCATATGATGAAGTCTATTTAATGGAGATATATATACAACATCATCTTTTCCTAAAATGTAAACTTACTCTTTCTTGCTCTTTATTATTTAATATTGGCCAGACTTCATTCCTTCTTTGGTCATGGTGCCTGCAAGTGGTGTTACATGAATGAAAAAAAAAAAATAAAGATACATTTCCCAGCTCTGATAGAGGTTTAAAGATGAAAAATATACTAAACAATTAAATTATATCATGTGTTAAGCGATGCTAAGTGCTTAGCAAACAAAACAGAATAGGGAAAACCTGGCTGGAGTGGGAAACACGGTTTTACCCGATGGTCAAGGTACATGTTACAAAGGTAATAATTGAGTAAAGATTTGAAGGAGGTGAGGGAATGACCCATGCAAATGTATGTATTTGCAGGAGAAACTGTCCCCAAGTACAGGAAACAGCCAGTGCAAATATTCTGAGGTAGGTGCATTCCCGCATGATGAATAATTTTTCAGCCTATGAACACTTTATAAGGAGTTTTTCATCATTCAGACGACGGTTCAAATATTACTATTTGACAAAACTGAGAATAAACATAAGTCTGTCTCAATTTTTCAAATCGCTCCAAGTTCCCAGATATGAGGCTTAGTGTGCTCTACTTCAGAAATTTAGCTTTCACATGAGGAGGCCAAATTTATGAGCTAAGACCGACCCTTAAAATTACACTAAAATGTGAGTATGGTATAATGCTGCCTTGGTCTTTTCTTGAATTGAGATATGAATAGAAGTAGTCATGTTTGAAATATCTGAGGCTTGCAATGTTTTTCTCAGTTTTTCAGGTGGTGGAATCCTCAGCATCTCAGATTAGTTTTTAGCAGCAAGATAGAGGCCTCAATCCTGTATCTCTTCCTATGCAGGTTAATCCTAAAGTAAAGTCTTACAGAAATGAATCTTACTGCAAATCTAAATCATGTACAGATTTTAGAGAATATTAGAAATTTAGTTTATAGTTTTATTTTTCTAGCTTCTGGTAACAATAAAAACTTGCAAAAAGGCAAATAGGAGTATTAGGCAAATTAGTCTCATAGAACTGTCTTAAACAACAAAAAAGAAGGGAGTTTTGCTTTTTCAGCGAAGATACATTTCAGCAGGGTAAAATACGTGAGTAAAAGTTACCAATTTTTTAGGCTGTCTTGGGAGCTGCATGTGGCTGATGACTGAGATATGGCCAATTCCTGGCCAATGGAGTTTGTGAGAAAATGTTGGTTATACTCTCAGAACAATTTGTTAAAAGGAATTGACCTAGATACAAGGGCCAACTTGTCCTTTTCTAAGTTTCCTCCTTTTACTGGTCCAAGTGCAAGTAGGATGACTGAGGCTCTAGACACCATGATTGGCCAGCATAAGAGATCTTGCTCATGTATATGTGGCAGAACAAAAATAACTGAACCTAATCCTTGCTGACACCATGGACTCCTCATGCCAAGCCATGAAATTCTTACTGCTGGACTTCCTTATTTTAGAGAGAAATAGTTTCATTTTGTTTAGTCTAATTTGGTAAATTTTTTTATTTTTGAGTTCCCATTTACTCCTTACTAGTACAGTCATCCAATCTTTTAAAACATTTTTGAAATTATCTACATAGGTACAAATATTTATTTTCACTACTCCAAATTAGAGGGCAATAGGGTGATTTTGTGAATTCTGTCAACTTTCTGAAAGGCTTTCATTAGCAGCGTTAGCCGTATATACCTTAATTGGCTGAAATTACCCTCAACAGAATTCCCTATATTTCTGACTAGTTACCAGTGCTGATGTAAAATTTTCCCTTTAAAATGTCAATTATTTCAGCGAACTTCTAATAGGATTTCTACCTTACACTGAATTTTCCAATGTTCTTATTCATGTATGTGTATTCATGTGTATGCACATGGATGTGTGTTTGTATATACATATAGGCACAAAAATAATGCAAACTTATGGTGGTTGTAATTTCATAAACATTTATTGAACATCTATTATATGCTAGTTATAGGAAATTTAAGTGTCTTCAGAGATCATAAATAGGTTTTATTTGGATCAATGTGACTAAAATTCAGAGTGAAGAGAAGGTTTTGAAAATAGAATGATTGGGAAACATGCTAAATAGAGAAATTCAAATTAGAGCTAATGGAATTTGATTCTAGAATGATGACTAGTCTTCTAAAATAAAATGAAAACAACAGACTGTTCTCTTTAAACTCAGAGCAATGAGAAAATCCTTTACATAATACAAAGTTCTTGTTCCAGTTCTTTGAGTAATCCCTCTGAGTCACATAAGTCAGAACAAACTAAATATTGGAATAGAATTCAAATAAATTAAAAATTGGAATTTGAAATTAGGTGGCTTCACTTACAATTTTTGTTACTTTCCTTCAACATCAAATTTGCAGTGAATTTTTATTCATACTGTGAATAACATTATTTCCTAATATAAGTGGAATATAATACAAAACAAAAATAATCTGACCTTACTTCCGTTACTGTTAGCCTCAAGGAATGTTATGGTAATGTATTGTGTTCCGTTATGTCTGTATACATCAATAAATTCTGAAGAATCAAAAAAGCAGATATTTGAAAATTTTCTTGAACTGCATACTTTATCCTGATTTTAAGCAGCAGCATGCTATCTCATATATGCATATGCTGACTCATTACATAATGGAAAGGATACTGTATTTGAAAGCAAAATCCTGGGTGAGAATGTTTGCTTTACCACTAATAATAAAACCTAATGAGAGTGATTTAACCAATTCTGCCTGGATTTCCCATCTCTAAACGGGAAAAATAATGCCTTCCCTAACTGACTTTCACAGTTGTTGGGTACATAAAACTTAAGGCCTTGGAAGAGCCCTAACTCTAAATCAGATCATTCAGGTTCCATTCCTGCCTCCATCGCTGATACCCTACATAACCTTAAATACAACACTTTTCTGATCTTTTCCTCATTTGGCTTACCTCTAAATGAAAGGCTAAATCACGTGTCTTATTGATGTTCAGTTCTCTTTAATTTGATGTTAAAATAATTTCATACTTACAAAAATAAAGCAAATAGTAAAAATAATTCTCTTATATGCTTTATGCAGATTCATCATTTTTAACATTTTGCCACAATTGTTTTATCTTTCTTCCTTGCATATATATATATATGCATTATGATATGTATATGTGATTTACATAAAAATATATGCAAATCATATATATATTATGTACTATTTGAGAACATTACTTATATTATTCCTATTTATCCATTTATACTTCATTTTATATTTCCTAAGGTCTAAAACTCTAACTTAACTAAAATCTTCAGATTTTTAATAATATTTTAACTATAAGCAACACATGCAAATTGTATTGTGAAATGTAAAGCACTACTAAAATTATAAATTGTTTTTCTGAAGAAACTAGCCCAAAAATATTTTATAAAAGAGCTAGCTATTTTTCAAATAAAATTTGAAACTATGTTTTTATAGATTTGGAAACATTGTACCTGGATATACCTAGAAGAAAATGTAATGATTTCCAGTTCTAATTTGTACAGGTAATTGATTTCTATATACAATTTCTGGCAGTCTAAAAATAATTTATACTACCCATAGGGAACACATTTAATGTATCACATCAAGTCAGTCAGGTTTAATTAATCAAATATAATGCTACTTTAATCATATAAGTAGACTATTAAAATAAACAATGGTCAGTCCTGAGAAAGTTTTTTTTTTCCTGTTCTAAAAAGCGTAGTGTTTTATGTATATTTAGTCACTTTAGTGCGTCAAATGTGTAGAGTGCATTTAATACAGCTTTCTTTTAAGTAGAACATTATGAATTGGAAAACATGTTTAAATCAGATAATAAAAAGAGAGATTTGTGCATGCTGTTCCTTCCCATCCACCAATCAGAAAACATTAGGCATGTTTGAGATGATAGGATGATGCTTATTTGAATTTAAGTCATGTTTAAGGCAGAGCTACATTAAGCAATGGCTTCATAACTGATGAATTTCCTTTGAGAAATTGCTAAATGTTAGACCATCAAACTCCAATGTTTTTAAACAGTCTAACAAATTAATTTGAAAGGAAACAGTAACTGAATTAGCTCTTAGGACAGACCCACTCCAACAGAGAAAGAAAATACACCTACTACCTCTTCACTGCTTCCAGGATGCCACATTTCATGTCAACTATTGTTTTCTCTCTGTTACCATAGTGAATGATAGAATGGATTGCTAAAGTCCTTTGGAGAAACGTTTCTTTCTTTTGAAAACCTATTTTTTCCCCAAAGAACAATGCAGTGTGCACAATGTAGTACTTTGAAGTCTTTAGGATTTTGATCATTATAATTTCCTGAAGCATACATACAAAGCTCTTTACCAAATATTTTTTCAGAACTCTCTGGTATTTATATAGTAGCTAATTTTGTATTTTACTTAAAAATGCATTTTAGAAGTTTTATTCCTAACTATATAACCATGCCAGTTTTTGTTTGTCCCCCAAGCTCCATCCAAGTGCCTCATCTTCCATGGAGTCACCTCTATTTTGAAATAGTAATGTGTGGCCGTTTCAGCAACCACAAAATTTTATCTGCATCTTTAATATGGCTTCAAGTGCCTTCTATATGATAATATGTTAATTTGTGTGCAATCTTCATCTGTTCCTTCACAAAGAAAGGATTATTGTCTTAATATTTGAATTATCCACAAGTTTTTTAAAAGTCTGAATTACATAAATAGCGAATAAAAGTACCTCTGAAATTTCAAAATATAAGGATCTTTTCATACATTTTTAACTTATGTGTTGTTTTTTCATCCACATTTTTCTGTCTCCTAAACAAAATTTTAAAAGTTTGAATAACATATTAAGACACTCTTCAATACAAATTCCCATTTCTGAGATTTTTCTCCATTGAAGTTTATGGTAAAATCATAAGGAAGGATATACAAATTGGAAATTTAACAAATCAAAAGTATTATTTTCAGTTTTCCCAACTCAGATACAAATATATTTTATTAACAGCATATTAATACGTTAGCTAATCTCATTAAATTATACATTTTATTTACATAAACAGGGCCCAATATAATTTACTTCTCAACCACGTAAATAAAGCAAAACTATTAGCATAAATAAAAGAAAGCTGGGTGTATCTGGCATGAAAAATGACAACGTGCTGAGTAATTTGATGCTGTGCTAAACTCTTGAGTCATGGAAATATTAAAGCTCATGGAAACAATTCAGTCATAGTTCTGAAAGAACTCAGTTGACTGATGCTCGCATGTTTGATAAAATGCAGTAGAAATGGTACAATTATTTGTAAGCAAATAATACATATATTACATTAGAAACAAAAGTTTACAGTGGAAATGGGACAAATTATTTATAAGCAATAATACATCCATTAGAAACAAAGGTTTTTGTTGTTGTTGTTGTTGTTGTTGTTTTCTTTTTTGAGATGGAGTCTTGCTCTGCCGCCCAGGCTAGAGTGCAGTGGTGCAATTTTGGCTCACTGCAACCTCTGCCTCCAGGGTTCAAGCCATTCTCCTGCCTCAGCCTCCTGAGTAGCTGGGATTACAGGTGTGCACCACCACACCCAGCTAATTTTTGTATCTTTAGTAGAAATGGGGTTTCGCCATATTGGCCAAGCTGGTCTTGAACTCCTGACCTCAGCTGATCTGCCCTCCTTGGCCTCCCAAAGTGCTGGGATTACAGGCATGAGCCACTGTACCTGACCCAAAGATTTTTTTCTTTTTTTTCTTTTTTTTAAGGGAGCACAGTTTGTTTTCTGGACACATATTCTGTATGCCTTCTATATTCTTTAAAAATATTCTTTACCCAGAAATTTTCTGGTTCAGCCTGAGCTTCTCGAGAGTGGGAGAACGTTTGTGAGTTTATATTATTACCATTCCAGATCAGAAAAAGAGAAATATGTTTTTGTAGTAATAGTCAAGATCATATATAACAACTTTCCTTTAAGGTTTTCCAAGTTCCTTAATATGACATTGCCTGAAATAAGTATCATAATGCTAGCTAGGTGTGTGTTCTGTTCGACATTTAAAATGCTGTGCACTCCATATAAATATTAATTCACAGCAACTGTGGTGAAAATTGAACAATGTTATCTTAATAGAAATTTGTCTCAAAGTAAAAAATATCTTATTTCAATATATTAAATGCTTCAACAGACCACTGTTTGCTAAAAAGAATTGTGTATAAATAATCATCCATCACATAGGAAAGTGGGATGTTGACAGAGAAAATATGCTTCATTTTAACCTGTCTATAAGTTATCCTTCCTTGAGAAGTGCATGGCTACTATCAGAATTTCACTAAAGGTTGAATGACAAGTAAGTACTAATTATGTGTGTACATGTATATGAGAAAGAGAGTGAAAGAATGAGAAATGAATAAAGAATAAATGCTTTTTCTAATAAAACAGGAACATAAGCAATGTTAATACATTGGGCAATATGTGGGGCAGGAAGAGACAGAGAGGGTGGAAGACTGTCATGTTGGGGCACAATGACATTAGTGACACTGTGAGCTGTTGTAAGCTTGAACACAATCCTGATAATGGAGATGCACTTTGTGCCAGTTCAGAAAAAGGCCAGGATGGATACATAACATTTTACCAGCAAAGTGGAGAATTTGTCAGCTTCTGCACATCTGTGAAAAGATTTTCTGAGTCATCAACTATACTTTGTCATAATCTTGTGCATATCAAGCAGGGAGAAGAAAATTTCAGGGGAGTTCTCTTCTGTACCATCAAGTTCACCTCTTCCTTAATTTCACTCGCAAGCATTTTAACTCTAAAATCTTGTCCCTATAAATTACTTACAATAAATTACACATGTAATTTAGAAAAATCTGTAGATGGCAGTTTAATGTCTCTGAATAACTTACCAAACATGTAAATTCATTTTATATTCTTTCAGAGTCTTTATGCCATAGAACTTTAATTTTTATTTTAAAACATGTATTTATGGCCTAATAGAATTCCCTATTTTCTATATAATAAGATATTAACAGAGGTTTTTATTTTAGATAATATGTAGACAATATAACCTGAAAATGCTCATGGCAGAAACTTAGAGGTAAGTCCAATAGTCTCCCGTCCTCCATAGAACTAGAACCCTGATTTTAGAATGGAATACTGGCTGTTTAAATGCTACGATTCTCAGGTAGCTTCCAGGAAGTGTAGCCATATACCTAACATCTGACATATAAAGCAAGAAAGAATATATGCAACTTTAAGGATGTATCTTTAAAAAGAAGGAAATGCCTCCTTCTCTACCTCCAATCTGCTCTGGAAAAATGAATATGTTAACTTAAATCCAGTTTGGAAATTGTGTCACAGGTGGAGGGTCTTTACAGCAAATTCTCCAGGTTCTTGGTGTTTGAACAAAGAATTGGACAAAATGCACAGCAAAGCAAGGAAAGAATGAAGCAATGAAAGCAGAGATTTATTGAAAATGAAAGTACACTCCACAGGGTGGGAGCTGGCAGAGGCTGTTCAAGGACCCTGGTGACAGAATTTTCTGGGGTTTCTAGAGGTTTCCCATTGGTTTGCTTGTGGCCTGTGACTAGTTTGATTGGCTGAAAAGGAGGCCCATGACCAGTATGATTAGTTGTGGGAGGGGACCAATCAGAGGTACTTTCGTTTTCCAACTGCCCTGGAACAACTGTCAAGCAACCAAAGGAGGGGTTGCAACTGCCAGCAGCAACTGCCACGTAGAAAAAGGAGGGGTTGAAAAGGAAGTAGCCTCTGATATGCAGTCAGCTGGAATCAGACTTATGTTTCCTGCTTCCAGACCCTATTCTCCTGCCTCTCTTGAGACCATGGCCTACAATATAGACATTATATAGAAGAAAGCTGAAAAAAGCTTAAGTCCTTGATGAATATGTAACCCTAACCTACCTTCATCAGGGCCTAGTTTTCTCTTACATTAGAGAGAAGTAAACTCTTGTGGTTTAGCCAATTTTATTTTTATTTACTTTTTTAATCCTTTTTTTTTTTTTGAGATGGAGTCTTTTGCTCTTGTTGCTCAGGCTGGAGTGCAATGGCACAATCTCAGCTCATTGCAACCTCCACCTCCTGGGTTCAAGCGATTCTCCTGCCTCAGCCTCCCGAGTAGCTGGGATTACAGGCATGTGCCACCAAGCCCAGCAAATTTTTGTATTTTTTAGTAGAGACGGGATTTCACTATGTTGGCCAGGCTGGTCTTGAACTCCTGATCTCAGGTGATCCACCCTCTTGGCCTCCCAAAGTGCTGGGATTACAGGTGTGAGCCACTGCGCCCAGCCAATATTTTAAGTAATTGAAGATTTGCACACAGATGGACAAATTAATATACAGAAATTCCATAAACTCTCCAGCCTTTTTTCCTCAGTTGTAACACCTTGCATAACCATAGTATAAAATCACAACCAGAAAACTGGAATTTTGAGTCTTTGTTGCAAACTTATTTAATGAAATAAGTTTATATAAGTTTTATTTAGAATGTACAACATTTGGATCTCTGTTATAAACTTAAGCCAAATATATGTCCTAGCTATTCCACTTTATGGTACAAGTTACTTAGAAATACTGGATTTAATATTTTTAAGTCCTTTAAAAATTATAAATGCTCTCATGTAAAAAACTACCAGCGATTAAAAGCAAAGAGGGGACACAAAATTCTAGCTACAACTAGAGTGCTTAGCTCTCAAACTGAAGCAAACCGGGCAGATCTGGGGTGGAAGTGGAAAGATTCCAGTCTTCTAAATGACGAAAGTGGGTTTTAGAGCAATGTGGAAGCTGAAGATGTAGCCTACAGTCCTCAAAAACTGGAGAGCCAGCTCTACCTAGTGAAAGAGTGGATAAAAACAAAATTAACCAATACAGGATAGATGTGTCAGAACAGAAAAGAATTGCTCACAAGCAAATTCACAATCAACTGCCTGACCTCCCCACAGCCTGGGGTTCACATTTATACTGTTTGTATCCATCAAGGTGCCTTGGGGGTTAAAAAATTAACCTAAAGAGATCATTCCAGGCTAGTGGTACTCCTCAGTCTTCTGGAATAGTTACATATATACTCTTTTAAAAGTAACGTATCTATCTTCAAGACGGGATGCACAGTTCTCAAACAAGACTTCACAATCCAAGAGTACAAAGTACTCATCAGCAAGTGTGGTCAGAAACAAACTAACAAAGCAACGTTATGTTCTGTAATTTCCAAGGGCTGCTGTAACAAATTACCATTAAATTGGTGGTTTAAAACAACATAAATTGATTCTCTCACAGCTCTGGAGACCAGAGTTTTAAGGTGTAGCCAGGTCTGTGCTCCTTCCAGAAGTTCCAGAGAGATTCTGTTCCTTGAGTTTTTCAGCTTTGAAAACTGTCAGCATTTCCTTGGCTTTTGGCTACAACACTCCAATCTCTGCCTCCCTTATCAACTCGTCTTTTAGTTGGTCTTCTTTGTGTCTTTTGTAAGGACACTATTCATTGAGTTTAGGGCCTACCCAGGTAATCTACAATAATCTCCTCATCCCAAGATTATCAGTTTAACTACATCTGTGCAAAGCCTTTCTCCAATAAAATCATATTCGCAGGTCCTGGAGATTAGAATGGTGCATGCTAAAAAAGTTATATTCACATTCTAATCTCCAGTCTCTAAAGAATTTCACTCTACGCCCTCTAAAGAATTTCAGATAATAGAGCCAGCAAAGAGTCATTATATGTTTATTTAAAATAATTGCTTTCTTTATTTAAAAAGACAATAATATGGTGCTGTGGAAAATGCTGGCCAGTTTTGCAAAAGCCCAAAATAGAACTTCAAAATATAAATAATGTAGGCATTAACATAAAATGAATAAACAGATGAATTTCACAGCAAATGAGGGCATTGCTGAGATTATTAGTTATCTGAATTACACACACATACACACAAACACACATTTTATATATATATATATATTACATATACAGAGATTGAAATGTTAAGAGATATAAAGGACTTTAAGTTTTACATGTATATTTAATAGCAGTTTCAGAAAGAGATAACTGAGTTACTGACAGGTAACACATGCACATATACACTAAATAAAGGTATAATTCTGTGTGAATTTTCAATAATTATTGAAGTATGTAAATCCTTACATTCAGGAATTATTATGAGTATTAAGTAGAATGAATAAAAACTAATCTATACTTAAGTAATATGCAATGAAACTGCAGCACACCAAACAGAAAAAGAAGATACTAAGTGCAACCAGAGACCAATTTTTATCTTGTATCTATAAAGGAAGAACAATAAGTTGAAAGCAAACTTCTGAGTAGAAATTAAAAAAAGAAAATCCAATAGAATAATGCTATACATGCTGAGGATTGACTTTTTGCAACATTTATTCTTAACCTCCTTTCATTGGGACTCAAATTATAACGATAGACTCTCTTGCAGAGGTATAGTTGTATTTTAGATTTCACATTTAGTCTAAATGGACACATAGCAATCTTGTACTTACAATCTCATTCAATAAAGTAAAAAAGTGTCAGAATGAGAAGCACCTCCTGGTTCCAACAGACAGCATGAGTCAGCAATTCCAGTGGCAGTTTCCTAATCCTTGCATGCAGCTAAGGTACCTAGTCCTGGAAGCAAAAGTTGAGACAGCAATCCTGTTTCCACCAAAGGTAAACTTTTTCTTGGTAGATTAGGTCTGAAGTGCTATTCTAGGAATCATTTTGAAGGCCCAGCCTGGAGCATGCTCCTCTAGAATATCTAATACTTTTATAAACGCACATTTCCCTATATCAGATATTCTTCTGCTTAAAGTTGCTGGAGGGTTTTGTTATCTGAAATCAAGTCTTTATCGATAAAGTATTTGGTATTACTAGTGATTGTAGGCAACTGGAAATTGATTGGTCCTCTGACATGCTTGGTTTAAAAGTGAGAAATATCTTGTTTTTCCCATATAATGGCAGATTAATAGTTCATGGTATTCAGTGTTAAAAGTTTTACCAAAAATTTCATTTGTGAATTTACAACTCTGGAAAATTAAATGGTAGCTTGAGAGACTATGAAACAGGATTTTTCTAATCATACTGAATAACATAAAGAATAAAGGCATAGAGCCAGGGCTTTAAACTCTTGGCTTAAGACAGAATCAGAAAATCAGGAAATGTCTATGATCCATCTAAATTAATTATTTTCTTGTATTAGCTGGAGGGTTAATACAAAGATCAGAAAATCTTACCCTTTGCAATGCTAAATTACAAAACAGATTATACCCACAGACTCAGTAGGTTGAATATGTGAAAGCTAATTGTGAAAAAATATCCCCAAGGCAGAATTTTTTATTTGAATAATTTTATTAGTGCAAGCATTCTAAATGCTCAAACCTCAAAAGACTATTATAGCTATCTGCTTTATTGGAGAGCTGAAATGACCTCACAGGTCAACTTAGAATAGAATTCCAATTATCTTCTTGCTTTATTACTACTATCTAGTTTTTCCAGAACCATATTTAGTAACAGATCTCAGCATACCACAGAGGCCAGTTACAATAGCAAACCAAGGAAAAGAAAATTTACATGTTAAAATATCTATAAGTATCACACTGGTTATTTGTTCACTTATATTTGAAAATCCTAGTCAATTCACAAAGGAAGATAATATAAATGAGTTCCAAAATTATCTCAGGAAGTATCATAGTATGTGTAATAATATTCTACAATAAAATTTTTAATTATTTACAGCTAAGGAAAACTAAATATATACTCCTTACAGGAAAGAGGTCAAAAAGAATAGTTGATGTATCATTCTTGAAATATGAAGAATTAGATCTTAAACCTTAAGTGTTCTATACAACTGTGTGTTACTGAACATAAACTTAGAAAATATGCAAACTTTTTAAGTTCTAGCTTTGAATGTTCTGCCGTGTCCTTCAAGTGTATATACAACTATTTCAGAGAGATGTTGTGGATGAATTACTAAAAAATGTATAGTGAATTACAAGCAGTTCCCTAGAGTCGCCCGTGTTTTGCTTCTTTTCACTTTATCTCCAATAACTGTTTCTTACTGAAAACAAGCTTGTTCCCAATGAGCTTTTCTAAGTATTTTGAACACCTTATTTTACAACTCCCACCCCCTTTATGTCACATTTCCAAGTTCTGGCCTTGACATGTTCCTTTTCCAGGATATAGCACTGACTGATAACATTATCATTATGATCAGGGCTAGCTTTGCAGAAAGTAGAGTGACTGAAACACTAGAAGACTCTCCAATCCCCCACATCATTTTTCTTCATGCTTAAAGTTAAACATGCCATTTCATTTAATAATTGCCTTTTCTCTCCAGATTATCTTTTGAAATGCAAATCATTTTAGAAAAAATGAATATGCAAAAACCATAGTGAAAATAAATTTATCAGCCATTTTCTTTAGGTGAATATAAAGAGAGAACTATTTAGTGTTAAGAGAAATTAAAAGAGACAAGAACCTAAAGTAGAGGCTAGAACACCAAAGATAATTGTATTATTCCTTAGAGCCAGATGCATTATTATTTTTTATTGAGAACACACTGATCATAGCCATCCCAATTCTACTAAAAACTACCCTTTAATAACTGTTATAATGAAAGTAAATTTTTTTCTCACATATATTCTCCTTCAGTATTGTATTATTATATAATAATACAATTATTGTAGTAATAATTGTATTATTCCTTAGAGCCAGATGGATTATTATTTTTGATAGAGAACACACTGACCATAGGCATCCCAATTCTACTAAAAACTACCCTTTGATGACTGTTAATAATGAAAGCAAGTTTTTTTGCTGTCTCACATACATTATTCTTTAGTGCAGTATTGCTGATAATCCGTGGCTAAATGTTAAAAATCTAATAAATCTGCATTCACTCCTGAAAGGCAGAAGCGAGCATTCAAATACTATGACACTGTGACGTGTGTATACATGGTCTTGGCACTACTGCAGTCTTAAATGGCTACCCGGGTATTGTTGTTAGGGGCTCCACATACTGTAGAAAATAGCCTTGCAGTGAGTGCTTTTGAGAGTCGAAGATTTGGGAGAGAGGACAGATATTTCCTTCTTGAGAATCTTTAAATGGAATAGCAGTAGGAGTTCTAAAGTAGAATGGCAGAAACACATATTACCCCCACCTTCTTTCTGAAGTTTACTGAAAACAAGGTAAACCAAAATCAGAAATTCAGCACAAACTCTACCATAATTAAACCAGCAGAGAGCTGTTGACTCTAATGAAAATATATCAAGATAGAAAATGAATGGAATAGATGTAAATGACTTATCAAAGAAGGTTCAAATTAAGGGGAATAAGTCATGGTAGGGAAAAGCATCTTCAAGAAGCAAATGTATTGATTAGTTCTAAAGACACTCAGAAGACTCAAGAATTCAACGTAAGAGTGAGCAGAAAGAGGATGACTGAAAATAGAGAACGTTTCAAAAGTATTTATAAAGAGAAGTGAGATCCCAAGACTCTGCATTAACCCATCTTTTCTCACTGCCCAGGGAAAGAAAGGTTTTTCCTCTGTGATGTCCTTTTTAACTCAGTTTATGTCATCCATCCTTTGGTCAAAGCACTCCAATATCTTCCCTTCACATTTTTCATGTTCTACTTCTGTTTCTGAAAAAACATGACCAAAATGTGATACTTTAACTGTCTCTGATATGCTTGATTTTAAATAGCAGTAATTAAATTTAAAATTAGTTTTTCCCACTTGAGCGAGAGGATTGCAGACTTCTGACCAGTAGCTTTAATGACTGTCTGCATTCAAGTCTACACTCAATTGTTATGTGTCATTGACACTTAAGTTATCTAACCTCTTTGTTCCTCAGTTTCCTCATCTATAAAATGCTGATGTTAATGGCACAATTGACCTTTGAACAATGCAGAGACTAAGGCCCCCTTTGCAGTCAAAATTCTGTGTATTACTTGTGATTCCCCCAAAACTTGACTACAAATGGCTTACTGTTGACTGAGGCCTTACTGATAACATAAACAGTGAACTGACATATATTTTGCACTACATACTGTATTCTACAAAAAGTATGCCAGATAAAATAAAATGTTAAGAAAATTAATAAAGGAAGAGAAAATATATTTATTATTTGTTAATTGGCAGTAGATCATCATAAAGGCCTTTATCCTCATAATATTCACATTGAGTAGCTGAGAAGGAAGACAAGGAGGGGTGGGTTTTGCTGTCTTAGGGTGGCAGAGGTAGAAGAAAAACTGCATGTAAGTGGAGCCACAGAGTTCAAAACCATATTGTTCAGGGGTCAACTATATGTTGTTATATATCATGAAATTGCTTTGGAGATTAAATATGTAAAAATTTAGAAAATTAGTCTGGTATATAGAGTGTTATATTGGAGTTATCTAAGTTCTGTTATGATGACCACCTCCTAAAATTTACTGAGAGCGAGAATTAGAAACATATAAAGATGTTTTAAATAATTATTACTATGAGAACAAATTGACACAAAGTTAGAAATTGCTAGTCATCTACTATCAATTATCTGCATCTTCTTACTAATATATTCTGATTTAATCTAGTACGAGAAAATAAGTGAATGAAAGGTTGCTTTTCCTTGTCTTTACTTGCAATGAGATACAAGTAGAAGCCATCAGGTAAGAGTATCTAGGAAACCTATTTAAAGTGAGAGATTTGTCCTTTTAGTTTTTCCTACTTCCTCATTCTTCTTAGAATACAGATGTATTATCTGGAGCTACAATTGTCTTCTTGTACTGTAAAGTGACCACAAGCATAGAAAACATCCTAAGGAAGGCAGAAAAGAAATATTTTAAAAGACAGGATTCCTTAATGTCAATAAAACAGCCATACCAATTCTGGAATTCTTTTGTGCACAATTGCTATGAGACAAAATTAAGATTCAGTTATTTTAAACCTCTTTAGCTTGATTTTTTCATTTTGTGCTGCTGAGGCCAATTCTAAATTATAAGGATGCCTGTATTGATTCCATTTGACCCATAATAAGAATATTTATACTGTACTCAATTAAAAATACAAAATTAAGCCTTTAAAATGATCTAAATTCAGAATTAAGCACAGACCCTGCAGTGAGAAACGTTTTCAGTTAATTTTTTCCATGAGAATTTTCTCCCTGTTTGTTTTATGATTATGTCTCCTCTGTATCATGAAACAGAGTGCCTTTTGTTTATTTCTTGTGAAGCAAATACAAAATTTTAGTGTTAATGTTGCTGTTGGTTTTTCAGCATTACGAACCCCAAGCTTTTGATCGCAATTTTTGTTAGCTTTTAATGTCTCGGGACACTGTGCAGTAACGAGCAGTGGACCATTAGGATGCTCATAATGTTCACAGTCAATAAAAGAACCATTTTATGTGTGTTTGTTGGCAGTGCATACATATGCGAGCTTAAGCACTATGAGAGAGAAGCAAAAGTAGCTTTTTCTTTTTTGTTTAACTTAATTTGAAAGACTGCTTTTCAAAGTCTTATTGAAGTCTTGGGTGTTTAAAATAAAAAAATTCTGAAGACCCTCCTGGGGCTTTCCAGTGACTTGATTTTATCATCCTTATACCACATAGAGAGCCCCAATATAGTTCCTTAAATAGTTCACATTTTTTTACATAGGCTTACATAAGTTGGAAGACATTTTTTACTCTGTCTGCTTGCATAGCCTGCTGCTGTTCTAGAAACCATGATATGACAGAGACACAGGGATGATGAGGAGTGGTTGGAGGGTATATTACAAAGAGGAGCAGAATAAAGCGATTTGCTACTATAAATTGTCTATACCTCTGATATATACCTCTACTAAGTATCTACCTCTAATCATCACTTTATGAGACATTAGTAACTTTTATGTTTCCAAAACAGCCATCAACACCAAGGGATCTGAACTTAACTTGTTTGGGTTCTTGTATCATGTCTACAAGAATAACAAAACCACATAGCTCCTACACATCCATCCGGATAAAGGAGAATAGCGGTGAATGTGATTATCACTAGGTATCTCTGTTAAAGAAAGAGAGAAATCCAGGATTGCTTGCTTCTGAAATACAGAACATGCTCCCAGTTTTTAGATGCCTATTTATCTTTTTCACTGAAAAACTGTTTTCCCAAGATGAAATAATAAAGAAGAAAGAAAGCAGGCCACAACATCTTTAAATGTAAGTTATCTCAAGTCACTTTTATTTTTCAGTCTGTTTCAGCTTCATTTTGGCAGTTTTATTCTCCAAAGGAGAATGGAAAAAAGGAAATCAGGTCACCATGAAGCTTTTATTCTTTGGATTAGAAAAGGCAATGAAGGCTGCATGAGCAGCAGTATCAGTAGCAAGGACATTCCAAGGGCACAGCTGTCCCAGATGCACTTAAGGAAATTCCTAGGCTTCAGATTGGAATACTCAGGGTGTAAAATTTCACAGTACCCCAAATTGCTATTTTTTAATAACAGCCTTAAATTATGGCTATTGTCTTAGTGCATTTGGGCTGCTATAACAAAGTACTATAATGGGTGGGTTATAAATAACAGAAATTTATTTCTTATAGTTCAGGAGACTAGGAAGTCCAAGATCAAAGTGCCAGCAGATTCTGTGTCTGCTGAGCCCCTGATATCTGATAGAGAACTATCTTACGACTCTAACCCCACATAGCAGAATAAGTAAGGGGTTTCTCTGGGGCCTCTTTTATAAATGCACAAATTCCATTCATGTGGGCAAAGACCTCCTTGTGCCTTAATCACCTCCCAGAGGCCCCACATTCTGTCATCTTGACAGTGAGAATATTAACGTATGAATTTGAGGACGACATAAACATTAAGATCATAGCAATTGTACATTTATTATTAAGTATGTTATCAAACATTTCTATATGTTCACTTAGATATAATAAACACTTTGAAGAAAATGATAAAAATGTTCTGAATGATCCTGGCCCAGTGGCTCAGTGGTTATACTTGGTCAATAAATACGTTACTCTGTCTTCCCCAAAGGGGGCTATTGAAATGTTCAAAATATGCAGAGTGGGTAAAATGGTTAGTTTGTGAATCATAAATCTTTTGGACTCCTGTACCTAGACTGCCATATTAAGCAAATTTTTAAAAAAACATTTCCATTTAAATTTGAATTTTAGATGAACAATATATATTTTTAGTCCAAGTATGCCCCATGCAATATTTGTAACATACTAAAAAATAACTTGTTGTTATCTAAAATTCAAATTTACCTAGGTGGGCTTCCTGTATTTTATCTGGCAAGCCTACCCCCACCTCATAATGGCACATTTAAAACATTCTTTTATATATTGAATAACGTAGATTCAGTCACTGAGGAGTGGATGTGTATCGTGTTTCATGTGACAGAGCTTAAACAAATATATTTTAAACAGTGTGATATGATATATTGTGAATTCCAGTTGCTATTCCATCTAGTTTATATAATTTTGCCTTCTCTTCAGCTGCCCACATTAAGTCCATAACATGCCAGCTTACAGAATCTCAGAAGCTCATGTAGAAGTAGGTTCTTTGTTTCTTACCACAGAAAGATATTGCTTTGCTTTGGAGATTGACTTCCAATCATGTTCTAAAATTATGAGACCTTTAATTGAAGCATGTCATGAGGTTCTGCCATTATTTTGCCTACCCTCAAGACTTAAAGAAGGTCAAATTCAGCAGACCTGATCTAGTACAACAAATATTTTATTTATACTGTCATCTTTTGCATTAGTTAAAATGGAAAATAGACATTCTTTATTCATTCACAATATAGTGGTTAACACGATAAACCCTATAATTAGCCTGCTTTTGTTTCTTATTCTAGCTTCATTGTGACGCAATCCTTATATTCTCATGCTCCATTATATCATAAAACTTCATGACGTTTAGGGTTTTAAGAATTTGTAAAAATATATATATATAATATTGCTTAACATTTTAGTATCAACAGAGAAAATTATCCAGGTAGATAAAGACTAACCTCTTTAAATTCCTAAACATTTAATGATTAAATACTTAAATAATTGGGATGAATTATTTAAAAATCTGTATGTTTCCACAACTTATGATAGGAAGTAGAATATATCATATGCTTTTTGAAACTCTGGAGCATTATTGGAATGACAGTTATTCTCAAGCACAAATGAAGTAAAGCTCTAGAGAAATATTGCCCAGTAGAATTTTTTTTGCGGGGGCAGAGATCTTCTCAGTCTTTGCTATACAATATATGGACACAAGCTTCACATGGCTACTAAGCACTTGAAATGCAGCTAATACAACCGACCTACTACATTTTAAATTTTAATTAAATTTAAGCATTTGCATGATGGTTATGGCTACTCTGTTGGACAGTGCAGATCTAGAGAGTTGGGTTGTGAGGGTTTTAAGAACTTATGACTAGTTTCTATAGGTTTTTTTTTCCCTAATTCTGTCTCTCTTTTTTTTTTTTGAAATGAAATCTTGCTCTGTTGCCAGGCTGGAGCGCAGTGGCACAGTCTCAGCTCACTGCAACCTCTGCCTTCTAGGTTCAACTGATCCTTCTGCTTCAGCCTCCCCAGTAGCTGGGACTACAGGCGTGTGCCACCACGCCCGGCTAAGTTTTGTATTTTTAGTAGAGTAGGGGTTTCACCATGTTGGCCAGGATGGTCTCGATCTCTCGACCTCGTGATCCGCCCGCCTCAGCCTCCCAGAGTGCTGGGATTACAGGCGTGAGCCACCGCACCTGGCCAATTGTGTCTATTCAAGAAAGTTCCTTATAATTAAATGGTAATACTTGTCTTTAGTGAACTTCCTAACTGCTTTCTATTTTCTGTTTAGTTTTTAGAAACACACTCATATTAAGAACAGTCAATTTGAGTGAAAGCACAATTCTTAAGAGGAAGGACTATGTGCTTTTGTATAAAGGTGCTTCAGTAAAAAGACATTAAAAATAAAAGTCTATGTTAGTTGTGAAACTGTTTTTTTGTTGTTGGTCCCCAGAAAGTACCATAAAGTTGGCTTATTGGTTAAAAGCTCTCCAAATAAAGGAATATGCTATATTTATAAGAGTCTTTCACATAATACTATAATTTTACATTTAATTATAGTTGGTATTAAAAACCCAGAAAGTTAGATAGTTGTTTATTATCATGGCTATCAAACACAATTGGAGAAGATCCCAGAAAATAAAGAAGGTCTGAGATAGATCACTTCTTGTCATCGGGAATCTAATTAAGGAATGTTAATCCTGGAGTCTTGAGAAACTATGATAAGAGAAAGATTTTAATTTTATGTGATGATGTAAACCACCAGCAAACCATAAAAAGGTACAGTTGACCAACACTACTAAATAACAATCACAACTTGTAAAAATGTTATTTTTGGCCATTAGACAAAAGATGCACAGCCTTGTATTTACTAATCCTGATGACTGAGTGACATAACTGACCCATTTGAAAATTATAGTAGACTCAGTTATATTCATTTGGAAATAAGACATTCACCAAACTAGAGATAATGAGAATATTTTACCCTAAGAAGAAATTATAAAACAGAAAATAAGCCAGGATGCAAAGCATTAACTTTTTTGTTTTTTGGCACTTGTGTCAAAACCTCTAACTCACACTTTCTCCAAATAGCAATTGCCATGTCATAGAAAATGCATAAAACAGGCAGCAAAATGATAACACATCAGTCAAAGATATTGACACAGAAAGAGCATATACACAACAGGAAAGAAATAAATTGAAAATCATGGTTTCCAGATATTGTACGTTAGATAGTGCAGGACTGTAATTCTTGACAGAAGGAAATCCATAGCACAGGGAAAGAAGAATATGACCGAACCTGGCAATCTCTCTGAGTTGAAGGGACCAACCTGAGTGTCTAGGGAGACTAATGTGTGTAGAGTTTGAAAGACACAGTAACAGAGTCTGGAAATATACCAAGAGTTTCCCTCTGGTCTTCACGTTAAGTACTGGTAAGCACATTCATATGATAACATACCTGAGGGCAAGGAAAGAAACAGAGCACACAAAAGAAACAGAGGAAACATTCCAGGGGTTGTATACAGGGCCAGAAATTGTTCGTGTTCCTCCAGCCACAGTAAAAACCCATGTAATTCAATTGAGAATTACTCAGAATAAAACTTTCATAAAATCAATTGTTTTCCAAAAATTTTACTATGTTGCATAACAAGGTCAAGAATATATATAGAAAATATCAGACATGCAACAAGTCGACAGTGTCTAATATCCAAGCAAGAATTGTCAGGTATGAGACAGAAGAAAATACAACCATGATGAGGAGATGGTCAAAAAGATCCAAATCAAAGTTCCGAGTATGAAAAATAAAATGTCTGAGGTGAAAACTATGCTCATTGTTCACCACTTTGGAAAATAGTTTGGCAGTGCAGTGCCCTCCAGATGATCCAATCATTCCACTTGTATTTACTCAACAGGAAACTTGCACTTAAATGGTGATAGTGTCTTTAATATCCCCAAATTATAAATAACTCAAATGCCCATCAACAGATGAATGAATAAACAAGTTATAGAATCTCCATATGTCTCATCAGTTCAGGCTGCTACATAACAAAATAGTTGGCCGGGAGGCTTAAACAACAAGTATTTAATTCTCACAGTTCTGGAGAATAGGAAGTCCAGAATCAAAGTGCCAATAGATTTGGACTGTGGTGAGAGTCCTCTTCTTGTTTTACTGATGGCCTTCTCATTATATCCTCATGTGGCCTTTCCTTGGTGTAAAAGAAAGAGCTCTTTTTTCTTCCCTTATTAATAACGGCATTAATACCATCATGCACACCTCACCCTCATTACCTAATTACCTCCCAAAGACTTTAACATGTAAGTTAATATTCAATCCACAGCACCATACAATGGAACATATTATTCAACAATAAAAATTGTTTTTTTTATTGATTATGCTGAATAAAAAAGTCTGACCTTCTTCTGAAAAAATTAAAATATTCTCTATAATCCCATTTATATAAAATTATTTCAAAAGCAGAGAAAACTATCTTTGAAGAAAGCCTATATATGATGGCCTGGGGATGGCTAGGTGGGAGAGAAGCAAGAGGGAAAAATTATAAAGGAACATAGGAGAATTTTGGAATTTCTGTATGTGTTTGTTATCTTGATAGTAGTGATGGTTTTACCTTTATTTATAGACATATACACATACATCAAACCTTCCAACTTAATTTTATTCAGGTTATGTTTCAAGTTGAGATCAACATAGCTATAAAAATAATGAAAAACTTAAATGACATGATATAAATATTTGAAAATAGACACATAGTGCCTACTTGGTGCTGGAAATTGTTCATAAAACATTTGTAAGCATATTGAATATTGTGCTTGTAGTAGACAGTCAATACATATCACTTTACTATATGTCTGGTCTATGTAATATTTTTATTTGAAAATATGTGTCATAGAGCTCAAAGTTTATCTCCAAATTACATCTCTGATCGCAGTATCCCTCTGGACCTTTTTGGATTAAATTCAAAAAACTGAAACATGAAAGGTTTTACTAAGCCATGGACCCCAACAACAGTAACATTTAAACATACATAAAACACACGCTCAGAAACCCACACACAGATATTAGCTTTTTTGGTAAAATAAATAGAATTCCAATTTAAAGTTATGCATATGAGTTTCTAGAACTCTTTTTAGTGATACCTAGAAGTGTTTTAAATATAACTTATTAACAAACAGACTGGAACTTATTGATGTTGAATAAATATATTTTTAATGAAACAATAAACAGTTTTTAAATTATTTACATGTTTTATAAGGGCCTTCTAAAGGACTTAGCCCTTTATAACGGCTATGAAAAAAGCTTCCAATAATTTTTAAGTTATCTCATTTTGATTTGTTGCATTAAAATCACTGCTTTTTATAAAAAACACTATTTCTTCATATTCACGAGTCCTAATTGATAATGTTGAATGAAATATTGAAAATGAAATAACACTAATATTAATAGTATATATATCTAAGAGAAAAGCTTCCACAAACACACACACAAAGCAAATTCCTAATAAATACAAATCAAATTAGTATTTAATTCTTCAGTAAGGTCAGAAGGATGGGTTAGGAAAAGGAGCACATAGATATGTGGCAAGAAATTATGTTCTAGTCATTAAAGTCGATTATGTATTGATTGCTCTATTATCAGGCTTTTTCATTATATATCATATATGTAATGTGTATAATATATAATATGTGTTTATCTGCATGTGTATATATGCATGTGTCTGTATTGTGTGAATGATGCTTGCATCATGTAGGCTAGATGGGGGCAAAGGAGCTGTATCATCCCTGGAATCAATTATATTTTATTGAGTCATTCACGTACACTTCCCAACAATTGTCCTGTTTTCTTGCCTCATTCTCTTTACTTGCCATTGTTGCTCAAATGTGTTTTAGTAACCATTTCCTAATTGGAAGAGCAATACAACACATTTCTGAACAGTTGGCGTAGTGGAAAAATTAAAATGAAAATCATCACCCATAATTCTACCACACAGAGAAAATATCACGTATTTCATGTGTGCGGGTGCTATACATGCACACACACCCAAAAACAATTTAGAATTTCTATATGTGTTCACCTTTGTCTGCTGCCATCATAATATACTATATAATGGAAAACTAAGCAGCGTAACATGTAACATTACCTTTGATATAGGCAGTATAATATGTAACATTAAATACCAATTATTAATTAGATATTAATTAACATTAAATATTAAATGTGTAATATGTATGATATACTAGACTATTCTATATTATAATGATAATATGCTATAGAATATATCTTATATTCTATAACATATAATATAGAATAGGTATAGAATACAAGATACATAAGAATATATCTTTATATATATAAGGCTATATAGAATATAAGCATATATCCTATATTCTATAACTATTATATTATATGTTATAGAATATAAGATATTAATATTACATGTTACAGTAGTATAGAATATAGAATATTCTATAATCTATATTATATATGTTATATATTAATTATATATAATATATAATATAAATATATATTTAACATATATATGTTATAATATATTTATATATATACATACTATAACATATATAATATATTTAATATACATTCTATATTATATTGCATATAATACATTATATATTAATATAATTAATATATAATATAGCATATATATTATATAGAATATAAAATATTAATAATATGTACACGTTAGAAATACATAATATCAACATGTAATTATAAAATATAAATAGTTAAATAATGCATATTTCTTATTTTGCTATGTATTTTTTCAAGTAATTATTTTTCATGTCTGGAACCTATATGCAGAACCTATATTATTCCTGTAGCAGGCCATCCTTTGTTTATCCAATGTCGGGTAGTTTTCTCTTGACTTGTATTTCCCAATTATTCCTTTCAGTTTACAGGTACTTCTCAGGGCTTTTGAAATCTTTATGAAATAGCTAAAGTTTCTCATACAGCTTTTAATAATTATTATTATTATTTGTGTTAAATTAAAAAATACAGTGTTCCTTTGATGTTGGGGTATTTGAGATTCCTCTAAGGTCAGAGACCCACTTCTTATAAACATTTATTTTGTTTAATACAGGCTAGGGAACAAGCCAACTTCCAGTCAACAAAATTATTGTTAGCCCTAGGTATAATCAGAATAAAAATAAAATGTTGAAAAAGAAGCACAATGCATAAAGAAAGATGCTCTTGACTTTTCTGATTCTTTGAGAGAAGTGCTGTCATATTTCCTTCCTACGGTTGATATTACTGTCAGCTCTACTCGGGGCACTCTGGCTGGAGGAAACACGTGGGACTATAGCACCAATGGCTTTGGACTTCTACCTATAGTACTACTGCCTTTTGTTATATTTGACCAGTCATTTTCTTTCTCTGCCTAAGATGGGAAGGTATGAGACTTAATAAAAAATGCAACAAATCAATGAGTTTTGATAGAAAAGTGAAAAAAATATATCATTTTAATTTATTTGAGTCTAGTCATTTTTTCAATATGATATCCCTCAGTCAATGTTTTTTAAATCTATTTTAGCCTGACAGAATTGAAAAACTATCACTAACCTCACAAAAACAACAACCACAATAACAACAAAATTCTACTGAGGCTTCCCATATTTTGAACACCTTGAAAAGGATATATTATAGAAAAGGTAAAGATCAAGAAATGTTTCACTGAAAAAAAAAATACTCTTATTTTGAATTTAAATGTAACTTAGCCTCTATGGGCTATTGCAGTGACCTAGAATTTAAGAAAGACATCCAGTTGTAAGATAGTGTTCAGATCATTGTCAAGGACTATAACTCAATATTAAGCCCATTTTCTCTGTTTGACAGAGAACATGAAAAGGTCATTCTATATGCTCTCTATGGAAAATTGACAAGAAAACCAAGAAAATTTTGACTCTATTTGTGCTTTTATCTTTGATTTGATGAGAGTTTGTATGGAAAATGAATTTATAATAACAAAGAGCAACAGTAGAAAAATACTTTTAAACAATTCATACCAAAATTTGTATTTGAAGCATTATGGCCAAAACACAGAAAGAGTTCCACTTTTGTCCTCTCTTGCTTCATGAAATTCTAAAAGTTTTGTTTTTAATTTATTTGGTTTAGGGATTAATGAAAGCAGCAGAGCTTTCTATTAATGCAGAAGCTTTTGGCTGCTTAGTGTGTATATGCATCACAGGGAAGCTTGATTAGCACACTCAGCCCTCCTTGCAAGTTATGGGGTGAGACTCAGACATGCATTTTAACCAATGATGCAGATGGTCTGCGGCTACCCTTTTAAAACAAGGTCTTCAGTTGGTCACTCTTAGATTCTCCCTTTGAAACAGTCATACTAGAAACTCTTTTAGAAAGTTGTATGTTGATTTTCAAACAGTACGACTCCGGCCACCTTAATACAGGTCTTTTTATAGCTAGATATTGTGATTAGCTGAAGATTTCAGTTTCCAGTAGGAACACCACGAAGGTGTAAAATGTGGGAAACCTGCCAATGGGTGAAGCCAATAGATTCTCTTGGGGCGATGGATTAAGTTGACCTGAATTCCAGCAAATTTCAAAGGGCAAGCTAATTCTATTTCCGTATTTGTGAGTGTGTTTGTAACAGCATGTTGAAAAAACCAGTTTTATGTGATGTAAACATAAAAACAAATTAGTAGTTATCTCCTACTGTTTCTTTAACACTGCTAATAGGAAAGAAATAGGGAGTACAGGTTTCTCACAACTCAGGCAGTCTCGTGCCATTTTTTGCCAATGATTAGTAATATGTAATAATTTCTTATTACAGGTAATAAGAAATTCTATATTCAATTAAAATTACTAAACATAATATAAATTCAGTAAATAGAATGTCCATTACCATAAAATAATCAAAACTTTGAATTAAATTAGGTCAGTCTTTTCTCCTCTGCATCTGGGTCCTGATGAGAGCCGGCTGTTTGCAGTGAGAGAAGGCAATGCAGTATTGTTCACTTCTTCCAAATTCTACTTCTTCCCTCCTCCTGAAGCTGGCTAACAAGAATTTCTACCCTGCTAGAATGGAAGAGAGGAAGAGGCAGATAGGCATATGAAAAAGATTTTATATTTCTGGTAAGATTGGACGGTGTCCATTAATTCCAGGAGATAGGCAAATTTTTAATGCAGACTTTCTTAGCTGTCCGTTTCAACTGCACCTCTATTGATAGGGCAAGCAACCTCTGTTGTCTTTTTCTTCTTTGAGCTTCAGGTTTTCCAAAGCACATACTTTTTCACTGTCTTTCATATTTTCTTTCTGTTGGTAGTCCTTCACTCTCCTAGATAATTGTTTCAGCAAGATTTTACACGATACCAGGTAGGCATTGTTGCCACCAAACTGACCCCTGGATTTCATGCAGCTTTGCCCTACTGTAAGGGAGTGGGGGAGTGTAGGTACTTTCAATACACAACTCTCTGCTCTGTTGCCACAAGCAACACTAGCCAACACCTTAGTATTTAACAGCCAGTAGAATTCTGCTTCTCAGAAAAACTGTTCAATGTATCACCTAGTTGCATACACACACACACACACACACACACACACACACTGCACTATTTACAGAAATAACGTAAGTACAAATAAATGCTTAGCATATAATGCATTTCCTATTTAAATATAAATAGAGTCAATGTGCTAATTTTGTGACAAAAGTGACTTCCCCCAAAAAACAAATAAAAGGCAGTCCCTTTTCATCTTTTCTATGTATTACTCCACTCTTAGAAATTATTGGATAAATTTGCAATAAGTCTCAATAACCCTTGTAAGAGAAACATAACCTGGTTTCTCATTGCTGCTTTTGCTTGCCTTCTTTAAAAAATTATTTATCTAAGATGTATTATTTGTGAAATCATTTCATACCTAATAAGTAAAACATGTCATCTGTGATATTAACATTTCCTTTTCCTTTCTTGTTTTTCATCTACGATAGTCTTATTTTTCTGTCTTTTTCTGTGTAAGCTTTTGGAGAAATAAATTTTAAATTTAATATCTAAGAAAGTTTTAGTGTGACTTCCTTAAGTCATAGGGGAAGGAGAAGTAAAATATTATGAAATACTATAGTTAAAATTTTGATTGTGTAAAAATTCTAGGAAAAATACTGAGAAAAAGTAATTCTCATGACAATAAAGATAATCGTGAAATAACCGTGATGACAATTATTGGAATAATAATGAAGTTAGAGCAGACTAATAGAACCATCTAATTCAGTAGTCCCCAACTTTTTTAGTACCAGGACTGATTTTGTGGAAGACAATTTTTCCACAGACCAGGAAGGGGGATGGTTTTAGGATGAAACTGTTTTACCCCAGATCATCAGGCTTTAGATTCTCATAAGGAAGGTGCAGTCTGGATCCCTCACATGTGCAGTTCACAACAGGGTTCACACTCCTGTGAGAATCTAATGTTGCCTCTGATCTGACAGGAGGTGGAGCTCTCAGGCAGTAATGCTCATTCATCTGCTGCTCACCTTCTGCTGTGGGGCTGGGTTCCTAAGAGGCCATGGACTCGTACAAGGGATTGGGCACCCCTGCACTAGTTGATATTTTCATTAACATTACAGCAAAACACCAGACAAAAAAGCAAGTGTGTGCATTTTAAAGAGTAGAAAATTGTTACAGAAACCTTCAAAGTGATATTTATTTGTAATAGCAAATGGACTACCATTGTACTGTTTTTGCAAGATATCATCATACAAATGTAAATAAATAAGCACCTTTGGTAGGTAGAAAAGTAGTTGAGGTGACAGACGCTGGTTGTCTAAAACCAAAACACGGAAGGTAACACCATGCAAATAAACCTTGGTAATTGAATTCGAGCTTGTAAAAGACCATTATTAAATCATTCCATAAGAAGCCAAGCACATTCACGTTTCTAATTGTCCTTTTGAACTTGAATATAGAAAGAATGAGTACAATGATTATGGACAGCACCATTGCTAATTATCTTTTTAAGTACTATATATAGTTGGGGTTAATTGATATTATAGCATTCATCCAGAATCCAGTTCTTCAACTTTGACTCAAGGAAAATTTTGGGACGGGAAAGATATAGAAACACAAAATACGTATTTTTCCTATTGTAGCGTATTTTTCTGCTTAAAGTTTGCGTAATATTCATTAAAAAAAAAAAAAAAACCTCTGGATGTTATACAGAAAAATATGGGAGCCAAAATCACTCTGCTCAGTAATTTCTTTTGACCAAAATTTTAAAATAAACTTTACTTTAAAATAAACATATTATTTTAAATGTAAAATAAAATGAACAATTCAACTAGTACCAAAACATATAAAATGAGAATAAAGATTTCTCTTAACATCCAATGCCATTACTCTCCCTAAGCTCATCTCAAGAAGCAAACACTAATAACATCTCTCTCGACATCTTTTTATGAATAATTACAAATTAAAATATAATCAATAAATAAATGGATATTTATTGATTAATTACAAATTAATTTAATTTATTACAAATTTGTGATTGTTTATATCAATAAATATCCATTAATTTATTGATTATATTTTAATTTGTAATTAAAATATAATCAATAAATCCGTGGATGAATGGATGAACAAGTGTATAGGTAGGCAGATAAATAGATATATGTATTGTTTCTACAACCAAAAATATAAATAATTTCTTAAGATTTCAATTTTTTCATCTTCTTGTATCTTCTCACCTTAACCCCTTGCTCCATTAAGAACTTTGGCTGAAGCTATTATTGCCTCACATCCTGTTACACTAGCTGCCACAGCCTCCAGAATGATGTTGAGAACCAGGATCCCTCCTTTATGCCTGGACAATCATTTATGTCCTGACTAGGCACACAGAAGTTCTGTCTTCCCAATCAGTCAAGAAGAAAGAATGTGGAGATACTGCTCTCTCATGACATTAGAGCAAAGGCCCCCAGAACACAAGGTCAGGAAAGTGCAGCACCAATTCACTATGATAAAAGTATTTCTTGATGATCAGACTTGAGCAAATGAAGAATACAAAAGTAAATTACATAAACAGGTAGTCCAGACTCCCGTGTCACCTACTTCTGTTGTATCAACTCTTCAACTTATATCTAAGTGAATAGTCAAGGAAGGGAAGGACTGGAGCCTACTTTGTGAATTGGTTGTCATGATATTTCGACATCTGCCACAATTCTGCTGCTAGTGCATAACAGCCCAATTCAGGGATGGCCCAAGTTCAAAGTATAAAGAGGAATCCTCCTGGTGGGGGTGGGGATAGGAGGGCGATGCAAACTTGTCAGCAGTATACTTGGTTGCCCACCTTGTGTGGCAGAAGTGGCCCAAGGCAAGGGCATATTCTGAACACTAGTGACTTGTCTCTTTAGGCAGAGCCTGATGCATGACTAGAAAATCAGAGACAAGACAGTATGAAGCTGAGGTATACACATGGATCTATGTGAGTGAGCACTAAAAGTGCAGATGTTTTGGTCTCACACTAATGCACATTGGAGAAAATCCTCCATAGCCAAGTCTCTCAACAGTCAGTTGAACAAGATGACCCACCTTGTGGAATGTCTGACAGACTTTCCCTTTGTTAATCTTGGTGCTTCTGAAGAGCCAGTGAGAAGAACAATTATAGTGGTAGGAATGGAGACAATGTATGGGTTCAATAACCTGGATTTTCTCTCAAGTCTGATATAGTTAACTGCCACTTCTGAATACCCAGCTCTGCCAGCATCAAGCACAGATGCTGACTCCTCCTTATGCACAATTCAGGGAAACACAGTGGCTGAATTGGGTTGGTTACAGTAATGGGCCCCTTATACCTTGAGGACACGATAGTTTATCCTTTCCAATATGGATATATACTCCCTATATTGGTGTGCCTTCTCTGCCTACCAGCTCATAGGCCTAAGTTATTTTCTCAATGGACAGTCCCTGCTGCCTCTTGTGTTACTGTAGTTTCATCTTCTAACTTCACTGGTGGTTTCTGCCTTCCTCAAAGCTGACCCCTGGCTTCAGCATGGTGTATGTCACACGCCTGAAGCATGAGTCACAGCTATACCAGTGCCCAGGTCTGAAGCAGCTAAAGCTTGGAGGATTCAGATTCTCAGAGAAAGAAATTCATATCACCTGGATGTACAGGGAGATAAATGTCCTATGGGATGAACTTGACTAATGAGGGACAACAGACAGGAAGGATCCAGCATATAATTTTCATACTTTTTCTTACCTTGAACTATTTCAAGGCACAGTGTTCCAGTGACTTCTCAAGGATGTTCTGCACACTTGGACAGGCAACAGTCAGTTGTTGTTTTTTGAAGATCTGGGCTCAATACCTTATATTTGTTTTCTGTCTTGCCTCACGATTTTTTTTTTTTTTTACTTTTGGTTCCCTGAGTTTGAGTTTGCACCCCAAATAAAACATTAATGTGTAAACTTTGCCTCAGTATGTTTCTAGGCACCTAGGCTAAGGCAATCTAATTATTTTATTTAATTGAGAAAAGAAAGTAAACTGAAACTTAATTACCAAACAACTATTGTCCACTGCATACCTATTATTGACTAACTGATCTATCTTAGAAAGAAGAAAAATATATACATATGTGTGTATATGTATGTGCCTACTTATATATGAACAAAATATCCAAAACTTAAACTTATGTTTTTTATAACACAATGTTTCAATTTTAAACACTATTGATTGTATCACCTCAATAAAAGATAATGAAAATTTATCTTCTTGCATGATTTTCCATGTCCCTTCCTTCACCTCACAATTATTAACAATTATTTTATGATTTTTTAAATTATTAAAGATTACATCATCTACTTTATAATCCTCCCCGAGATGTTACACTTACATATTTAAATGCTTTTAATGCTTTCCACTAAGACTTGCCAGTATTCCTTTTCCCTGAAACCGTAACCAAGCTCCCTTGACCTAATTAAGCTCCCTCAATTATTCCCCTTAGTTGCATCAACAGTTTTATGAAGGCTTTGTTTTCTTCTTTGCTAGCATGTTGCCTAATTTTGCAAAAATACATCCTGAAATAGCTTTTTAGAAACGAGTCTCAGGAAAATAAACCTTTTTGGTCTTTGTCTGAAAATGCTTTCTATCTAAAGTCATACTGTGTAGTTTGCTACGCATTTTAAGGATATAATCGTAGGATGAAAATTAATCCCCCTCAGAATGTTGAAAATACTTCTGTGCTGCCTTCTGGATCTTCGACTATCGATTAGAAGTCTGTTACCAGTCTGATTTGCAGCCCTTTGTATGTAACCTGCTTTACTTTTCTTGAAAAATTCCCTTTAATTTTTGTTTTCTGAAGTGCCATAAGGGTACACTTAGATACATGTTCTTGGTTCATTCATTCATGATTCCTCTCCATTTTAAAAGAATTATTACTTAGTTCTTCAGTTCTGGAAAATGTTACTGTATTTTTGTGAAATTTTTGTTTCCCATTTTTTAAAAAACTCTCTTTGAAATCTTTATTAGTTAGATTTTGAACTTCACATTTTCTTCATATTTTCTATTTTTTTTTTCTCTGTTTTCTACTTTCTGGATCTTTCTTTAACTTTATCTCATGACATTTCTATTAAAAAACATATTCAGATTATTTTGCCAGAATCAAATTTTATTTCACATTGGGTCTTGTTTTTGTTTGACATGTTTTTCATCAGGCCCTGGTCTTGAAATGTCATCTCTAATCTCTGTCAGAATACTAAAATGTCTTTCATGTTATATTCTGTTCGAAATCATAATTTTCTTCAAAGAATATTTTTATGTTTATTTGGTCTGTTGTTTTTATGTTGCAGATTTTTCTTACACAAATGGTACAATTGGTTATGCAAATTTTATTTAAGAAAGAAGCAATGAAAAGCTATTTAAAGCTGTATGTGTGTGAATAGGTCTTATCTATTTGTGTAAGTGTAATGGAAGATAATTATGCAGAAGACCAGCAGTCCTGCTAAGATGATCTCGGTACCTCAGCAATGGACACTCAATTGTTGTGATCCTGTGTCATAAGTTGAGAGATGGAACATTGGTCCTTCTTCCCCCTCCTTCCAGCTCATCTCCTGCATTCCCTTAATCATATAGGATGTTTTTGGATGCTTCCTGAGTCTTTCCAGAGTTCTGAAAAGCAGAGCTGTGGTTCCTTTGTCAAGAGAATCTTACTATAAGACTATTTTATGTTGAAACATCTTCCTTTTTACTAAACCCATTACTATGTCTTCTCATCTTCCAGTGATTTGTAGCAATCATCTTCTGATGTCCTCTCTGATGTGTTTATCCTGTTTGTATTTGTGATCTAGTATTTTAATAGAGCCCAGAAGTGAAAATGATAAGTGAGTATGGAAGCCCCATTTAATGCTTAAAAGTAAATTGCACACGATAAAATCAACTAGAAATACATGGTTATTAATGTTAATTTGTAGTTCAGATATTTCCATAACAAAATCTCTTTAAAGAAAAAAAAGTATGTTTCCATTCCTTGCCACCATCTGTTTTCAAAAAAGTCCACAATTTGTTCTAATCCTACATTTTTATTATTAATAATTTTACCATCAAAATCGATATATTACCAAAATTAATTGATTAGCTGGGAAGTACTCACATTGAAACCATTATTTATAATGTTTCCTATCATGTTGATTCAAAGATATGTGGAAAATGAATGTTAAAACAAAAATTACACCAAGACCAAGTTGTAAGAATTAAGGAGACTTTATTTAAGGCTACTGAAATAAGGGAGAGAGGCCAGAGCTTAGTCTGAGCCCAACTCCTTGAAACAAAGGGTCACAGTTTTAAAAATCTGGGCTGGGAGAAATTAATGGCCATCTGTGTTTTCTGGCTGGCCTTGACCAAAGGAAAAGTGAAATTTCTCCTGTCTTTATGCCAGGAGGTAGTGTTACAACTTGGAGAAAGGCGCCTATAAGTTAGGCTGCTACCATTCCACAGAAACTAGGAGATAGGGATACTATCTTTCCTTCATTTCATTTCAAAGGGATGACTTGCATTTCATTTCATTTCATTTCAAAGGGAGGGCTTGCAAGTCTTTGAGAGATTCCTGGGTTGAAAATGTGTCAAAAAGCTTTAAAAAGTGTTATGTCTCAAAGGGGCGGAGAAACAATCTACAATTAGAAGCTTTCTAAAGTAAATGGTCTAAAAAAAGACTGTCAAGGCCTAGAATTAGAAGAAAGCCTGTCTAAAGTTTAGTCCAGCTGAGAGGTAAGGTAAGATCTTCTTGGTCATAGCTGTAAAAAATTGTAGAGAATATACTATAGCCCTTTATTTGCAGGTAAGGGGACTGAGGCCTGGGTGCGCTAAGTGGTTTTCATAGGAAAGCATGTGTAGTTGGCAGGACCAAGGCCAAAGTACTTCCTCAAACTGTAGCATGCATTGTAATATTAGTCAGAATACCCAGACCTTGGGATACAGTAAATGGAATAGGTCTGTCCTGCTAAATAAACAACTTCTCATTTCCTTTATATTTATTAGCTGTTAAGACCATGTACATATAATGTGCCCCCCTTTTCTTATAAAATGCCTTTACCAATCACCTTATGTCCTGATTTTTGTACAATTCTGTCATAAAGAAAAACTTCCACTATAATGTACTGTGTGTATATACTATGAATACTGTTTGAGACTCTATAAATACAAACTACAAAGACCTAAGTACTGAGCCCTTAATCCCAGAGTTGGGAAGTTGAAGAGAGAAAACTATTTGGTTTATTCATTGCAGTATAGTTTAAAAACACTGGCTTGAAAGACCATCCAACTCTTAACTCCACTAGAAACCAGCCCCAAGAACTTGATAAAATCACTTAACTTCTCAGTTTTCTTTTTCGTAGGCCTAAAAAAGAATTAATATTTCTTTGAACTCTGAAATTCTGGTTCCATAAGATACAACTATTTCACATCTATTGAAGTGTAAAACGTGTAGACAGGTTTGTGCCCTCTTAGGCACTGGTTAGTATTGTTCCACTTTTTCAAGCGTGTAATTTTTTTTTAATGCTATTTCTTCCTGTCATCTCCATTCTCCTGAGGGAACAGGAGCGAGAACAGTTCATACTTTGATTGAGACAACACTGACCCTCCATAAGAGAGGAGTTTCCTGAGGAGAAGACAAGCTCTATCAGATGTTTTTAATTTAATAGCCATTTTATTAGTCAGGGTTCTCTGGAGGGACAGGACTAATAGGACCTATGTATACATGAAAGGGAGCTTATAAAGAGAATTGACTTACACCATCACAAGGTAAAGTCCCACGATAGGCTGTCTGCAAGTTGAGGAGCAAGAATGTCAATGGTGGATCAGTACGAGTCCCAAAACCTCAAAAGGAGGGAAGCCAACAGTGCAGCCTTCAGTCTGTGGCCAAAGGCCCGAGAGCCACTGGCAAACAACGGGTGTAAGTCCAAGAGTCCAAAGCTGAAGAGCTTGGAGTCTGATGTTCAAGGTGAGAAGCATCCAATACAAGAGAAAGGCCAGAAGACTCAGCAAGTCTGCTCATTCACCTTCTTCTGCCTGCTTTTTCTAGCAGAGCTGGCAGCCCAGGGGATGGTGCCCGCCCAGACTGAGGGTGGATCTGCCTCTCTCAGTCCACTGACTCAGATATTAATCTCCTTTCACGACATCCTCACAGATATACCCAGGATCAATACTTTGTATCCTTCAATCCAATCAAGTTGACAGTCAATATTAACCATCATAGCCATGACTTACATATACTATAGCAGTGATTGCTATGTAGAAAATAATGAAGAAACACTGATGGTCAAAATGAAATCCAGAATAAGTGGAATATTTTATACTCCTATTCTCAGGATTTTTTTTTCAGACACTACTAAAATAACCCAGCAAATGCCAAATACTGCTCAGCCCCTAATAATATATATTTATGAATGTACACAATTTTAATAAAAGAACTAGTTGTGTATATACCTGTGTACACAATTTTTTAAAAACCTTTAAAATATTTTTTTAAATCTGAAAAACTGGTATAATTTTAGGAATTATATTAGAAATAGCACTTATGCACTCTCAATTTAACAGAAGTATAATTTATATCTCAAGCCTGAATGTCTCCCCTAAACCTCAGACTTTGTAACCGAGTACTTTCTTGCTAGTTCTAATCAAGATGATAAATGCTAATAATATCTCAAATTTAATACGTCCAGAACTAAATGTGCATCTCTGTGAGTCTTCTTTATCTCAGTCATGACAAGCTTTTTCCCCCAATTTCTCAGCCTAAAACCTGTATTCATCTTGACTTATCTCTGCTTTTCACACCATTATCTAATTCATCAGCAATTCCTGTAAGCTTTTCTTCAAAATACAACTAAATCCTGAGTACCTCTTACTACCTCCGTGATGCTCAGCTCTTTTCAAGATGCTATCACCTCTTGCTTGGATAATTGCAGTAGCCTCAAAAATAGCCTCTGGCTTCTCCTATTGCCCCTCCCCACCCCACAGTCTACTCTTCACACAGACGTAAAATAATCCTGCTGAAATATAATCCAGATGATCTCCTTCCACTCTGAAAACTCCAGTGGTCCCAATTTGCACTTGGGCAAAAGCCAGTGTTTTCTCGAATGACCTACATCTCTAAACAATCTAGCCCTCTCCCCCACTTTCTGCTCTGAACTCATTTCCTGCTACTTTGCCTTTGGATCATTCCCTTTCAACCAGATTGGTCTTACTTCTTCCCTAATGAAAGTCAAAAGTGTTTCCACTTCCATGCAGAGCAGTTGCCCTATCTGACCACTTTTCCTGGAATTCCTCTTTACATGAACAACTGCATGGCTTACTTCATCTTCTGCAGGTCCTTGATTAAGCATTAGCCTCTCATGAGGTATTCTCTGGTCCCTCTATCTGATACTACAACACTATTATTGACTATACCCATTATTAAATTTTTCTCACTAACATTTTCTTAGCATTTATTATCATCTAACATGCATTACTTGTTCATCTTGTTATTTCTCTATCCAAATTATTCTGTATCTCTATCTTGTTATTTCTCTATCCAAACACAGCTGTATGATGACACACATTTTTTGTTTTATTTTCGAAGCTGAATCCCAGCTACTAAAAGAGTGCCTTTGATAGCAGACATGCAGTAAATATTAGCTGGAGTAAAGATTGAAGCCCACAATGTGCTTTTGTTTCTTAATGTTTAAATAAACCTATTTAATCTTATTTTTGTTCAAACTCTAAAACATGCTATACCTCACTCCAAAGTAGAATGCTAAGAGTATTAAAGGGTGAGGAAGTTAATGCTGAATGAAGAATTTTAGACAGAGTTGTTGGGGTGCTGTGGGTTTTATTCCAAAGTGGAAGGAAGAATGTCTGCTCCTCAACTCAAGACTAGGGAAGAGTCGTTCCATAAAATACACGGATTGTTTGTTGTACACATTTAAAGTGGTCTAATTTATGCTTTGGAAGGTTAAAGGTTAAGAGGCTGGTTTAGACATACTTTCACCCCAGAGGGAGGTCCCAGTCTGATACCAGTAGTCCTAATAGTGAGCTGAAGGTGAATATTTAGGAGATGGACTCAATGCACAAAAGAAAAATCCATCTGGAAACTTCTTAAAGGAAATTTGTCCAAAGGAGTCAACTGGAACTCAACAGAAAGATGGGAAAGTGCACCCCTAAGCAGCTAACCAATGGAGAATGCACCATCTGCATTGAGGAACTGCAGTAGTGAACTCTTGTAAGAACAAAGGAAATTATTGCAGAAGACAGCTCCAGCCTTAAATATTTTCAAAACTGAGAGCATTACAATCATTTGTGATAATTATTAATTATAATAAAAATGCTTGTAGTAAGTAATTACAGTGATTCATACTTGAGAACTTTTCCTGCCCATTTTCTTCTCACATTTTTCTCTCTGACCCTGGAAGGGCCAGAAATCACTGTTGGGAAGATGCAGGAGAAGAGCTAAATTATAAACTGGGAAAGAGAAAACCTGCCACCTGCATTTCTCTCTAATCGGTGGTAGGATCAGGTTGTAATGTAAAAGAAATAGGAATCGAGAAGGTTAAAGTTTATTATACTCATGGATATATTAATTACATAAATTGCTGTTAATTCTTAACACAAAAGTCATGAGACTCTATTGAATTTTATCACGGGGTGGAGGATATTAACCATATAGGATAAACTTAAGAATGGGAATTTAAAATTAAGTTGTTTATAATTACATCCCATGAAACATATTTGCTCAATGTTATTGTTACATTATGTGGTGAAAATCAAAACATTATGTTCTTAGTAGAATTATTTTTATGTAAAATACTTAGCTTTTTGGCATATGAAACATTGTCTCATTAAAATTTCATATTGAGACTCAATTGCCTTCCAATTAACATTTGCTCAAATTCTACATGTCAAAAAATTGTCACTTCTACCTAACTCTTCTTTTGACCAAGGAGAAGAAATACTCATATTTCAAATATATTTCTCCAATAAAGGAGAAAAGCAATTGTACTCAATGTGTAGGTAGTTTATAACAACCACTAATTGACCTTGATGAGCTGGAGAAATCAACCTACCTGTTCAGATTACTCTGTAAGAATGCCACCAAGCTCAACAGAACACTGGCTTTCAATGGTGTGGGATAAATTATAACATGCTAACGATGCAGCTAAGATTACTAATGCCAATCTAAGTTTAATAACAGAAATCCAGACTTCGCAGTAAGGGAACCAGAATTATGATTTATTCTGCTTTTTCAGATCACCTAAAGATAGTTAAATTTTATTGTCAGTCCTATATTATTACAAAGAAGGTGCCAATCTAAAATACATATAGATGAAGCGATCTAAAAACTATATAATTTAATGAACATTAAAGAATTGAAGAGTAGATTATATACAAAAATGAAAGTTGCCCTCCCTCAAAAATATTTTATATAGAAGAAGAATGAGAATATAGCAAAAAAGATAAGTAGCAAATCAAAGTGAAAAATGCTAAACTTAAATAATTGCTAGAGACATGAAAATTAAAATTATACTCATCATATTGGGTAGAAATTTTACATCTAGAGCTCCCAGGCAAGATGGCCAAATAGAAACAGATCTGGTCTGCAGCTCCCAGGGAGACCAGTGCAGAAGGTGGGTGATTACTGCATTCCCAACTGAGATACCCAGTTTATTTCCTTGGGACTGATTGGGTGCAGCCCACAGAGGCTGAACCCATGGTGGGGTGGTGTGTTACCCAGGAAGCCCAAGAGGTTGGGGAACTCCCTCCCCTAGCCAAGGGAAGCTATGAGGGACCCTGCCTTGAGAGATGGTGCTATCCAGCCCAGATACTATGCTTTTCTCATGGTCTTCGCAACCCACAGATGAGGAGATTCCCTCTGGTGCCTACACCACAAGGTCCCTGGGTTTCAAGCACAAAATTGGGTGGCTGTTTGTGCAGAGCTAGTTTTAGGAGTTTTTTTTTTTCATACCCCAGTGGCACCTGGAATGCCAGCAAGACAGAACCGTTCACTCCCCTGGAAACGGGGCAGAAGCCAGGGAGCCAAGTGGTCTTCCTCAGCAGATCCCACCCCCATGGAGCCCAGCAAGCTAAGATCCACTGTGTTGAAATTCTTGCTGCTAGCACAGCAGTCTGAAGTCAACCTGGGACACTCAGACTTGATGGGAGGAGGGACAACTGCCTTTACTGAGGCTTGAGTAGATGGTTTTCCCCTCACAATGTAAACAAAGCCTCTGGGAAGTTTAGGCTGGGCAGAGCCCACCACAGTGCCACAAGGCCACTGTAGCCAGACTGCCTCTCTAGATTCCTCCTCTCTGGGCAGGGCATCTCCGAAAGAAAGGCAAAATCCCAGTCAGGGGCTTAAAGATAAAATTCCTGTCTCCCTGGGACAGAGCACCTAGGGGAAGGGGCAGCTGTGGGCATAGCTTCAGCAAACTTAAACATTCCTGCCGGCCAGCTCTGAAGAGAGCAGTGGATCTTCCAGCCCAGCACTTGATCTCTGCTAAGGGACAGACTGTCTCTTCAAGTGGGTTCCTGACCCCTGTGCCTCCTGACTGGGAGGTACCTCCCAGCAGGGGTCGACAGACACCTCATACAGGAGAGCTCTGACTGGCATCTGGTGGATTCCCCTTGGGAACAAAGCTTCCAGAGGAAGGAGCAGGCAGCAATCTTTGCTGTTCTGCAGCCTTCACTGGTTATACTCAGGCAAACAGGGTCTGGAGTGGACTCCCAGCAAACTCCAGCAGACCTGCAGAAGAGGGTCCTGACTGTTAGAAGGAAAACTAACAAACAAAAAGCAATAGCATCAAAAACAACAAAAAGGATGATCACACAAAAACTCCATCCAAAAGTCACCAATAACAATGACCAAAGGTAGATAAATCCATGAAGATGAGGGAAAACCAGCACAAAAAGGCTGAAAATTCCAAAACCAGAATGCCTCTTCTCCTCCAAAGGATCACAACTCCTCACCAGCAAGGGAACAAAACTATATGAAGAATAAGTTTGATGAATTCACAGAAATAGGCTTCAGAAGGTGGGTAATAATAAACTCCTCCAAGCTAAAGGAGCATGTTCTAACCAAATACAAGGAAGCTAAGAACACTGATAAAAGTTTAGAGGAATTGTTAACTAGAATAACCAATTTAGAGAAGAACATTAATGACCTGATGGAGCTCAAAAACACAGCAAAAGAATTTTGTAATGCAAACAAAAGTTTCAATAGCTGAATTGATCAAGTGGAAGAAAAGATATTAGAGATTGAAGATCAATTTTATGAAATAAAGTGTGAAGACATGATTAGAGACAAAAAGAATGAAAAGGAATGAACAAAGCCTCCAAGAAATATCGAACGATGTGAAAAGACCAAACCTATGTTTGATTGGTGTACCTGAAAGTGACGGGGAGAATGAAACCAAGTTGGAAAACACACTTCAGGATATTATCCAGGAGAACTTCCCCAACCTAGCAAGACAGGACAACATTCATATTCGGGAAATACAGAGAACACTACAAAGATACTTCTTGAAAAGAGCAACCTCAAGACACATAATTGCAGATTCACCAAGGTGGAAATGAAGGAAAAAATGTTAAGGGCAGCCACAGAGAAGGGTTGGGTTATCCACAAAGGGAAGCCCATCAGACTAACAGTGTATCTCTTTGCAGAAACCCTGCAAGCCAGAAGAGAGTGGGAGCCAATAGTCAACATTCTTAAAGAAAACAATTTTCAACCCAGAATTTCATATCCAGACAAACTACCCTTCATAAGTGAGGGAAAGATAAAATCTTTTACAGACAAGCAAATGCTGAGGGATTTTGTCACCACCAGTCCTGCCTTACAAGAGCTCCTGAGGGAAGCACTAGATAGGGAGAAAACAAAACAAAACTGGTACCAGCCACTGCAAAAACAAATCAAAATGTAAAGATGATTGACACTCTGAAGAAACTGTATCAACTAATGAGCAAAATGACCAGCTAGCATAATAATAATCAGATTCACACATAACAGTATAAACCTTTAGTGTAAACAAGCTAAATACCCCACTTAAAAGGCACAGCTTGGTAAATTGGATAAAGAGTCAAAAACCATTGATGTGCTGTATTCAGGAGACTCATCTTATGTGCAAAGACGCACATAGGCTCAAAATAAAGGGATGGAGGAAGATTTACCAAACAAATGGAAAGCAATAAAAAAGAAGGGGTTGCAGTTCTAGTACCTGATAAAACAGACTTTAAACCAACCAAGATCAAAAAAGACAAATAAGGCCATTATATAATAGTAAAGATATCAATACAACAAGAAGACCTAACTATCTTAAATATATATGCACCCAATACAGCGGCACCTGGATTTAAAAGGAAGTTGTTAGAGACCTACAAAGAAACTTAGACTCCCACACAATAATATTGGGAAATTTTAACATCCCACAGTCAATATTAGATCAACAAGACAGAAAATTAACCAGGATATTCAGGACTTGAACTCAGCTCTGGACCATGCAGACCTAACAGAGATGTAGAGAACTCTCCACCCCAAATCAAAAGAGTTTACATTCTTCTCAGCATCACATAGCACTTATTCTAAAATTGACCACATAATTGAAAGTTAAACACTCCTCAGCAAATGGAAAAGAATGGAAATCATAAGAAATAGTCTCCCAGACCACAGTACAATCAAATTAGAACTCAGAATTAAGAAACTCACTCAAAACCACACAACTACACGGAAACTGAACAACCTGCTCCTGAAAGACTACTGGGTTAATAACAAAAGGCATAAATAAATAAGTTACCTGAAAACAATGAGAACAAAGACACAAGGTACCAGAATCTCTGGGGCACAGCTAACACAGTGTTCAGAGGGAAATTTATAGCACTAAATGCCCATAGGAGAAAGTGGGAAAGATCTAAAATTGGCACCCTAGAGAAGCAAGAGCAAACAAATTCAAAAGCTAGCAGAAGACAAGAAATAACTAAGATCAGAGCATAACTGAAGGAGATAGAGACACACAAAAAAAAAACTGTTCTAAAAATCAATGAATCCAGGAGTTTGTTTTTTGAAAAGATTAACAAAATTGATAGACTGTGAGCCAGACTAATAAAGTAGAAAAGAGAAAAATTAGACACAATAAAAAATGAAAAAAGTGGATTACCACTGATACCACAGAAATACAAACTGCCATCAAAGAATACTATAAACACCTGTAGGCAAATAAACCAGAAAATCTAGAAGAAATGGATAAATTCCTCAACCCATACGCCCTCCTAAAATTAAACCCCTGAATAGACCAATAACAAGTTCCAAGTAAAATCCCTGAGTAGACCAATAACAAGTTCTGAGATTGAGGCAATAATAAATAGCCTACCAACTAAAAAAGGCCAGGACCAGACAGATTCACAGCTGAATTCTACCACAGGTACAAATAGGAGCTAAAACCATTCCTTCTGAAACAATTCCAAACAATGGAAAAGAGGGACTCCTCTGTTACTCATTTTATGAGTCCAGCATCATCCTGATACCAAAACCTGGCAGACAGTCAACTAAAATTTCATTTGAAAAGTGTCTATTCATATCCTTTGCCCACTTTTGAATGGGTTTGTTTGTTTTTTTCTTGTAAATCTGCTTTAGTTCTTCGTAGATTCTGGTTGTTAACCCTTTGTCAGATGGGTAGATTGCAAAAATTTTTTCCCATTCTGTTGGTTGCCGGTTCACTCTAATGATTATTTCTTTTACTGTGCAGAAGCTTTTAAGTTTAATTAGATCCCATTTGTCTATTTTGGCTTTTGTTGACATTGCTTTTGGTGTTTTAATCATGAAGTCCTTGCCTGTGCCTATGTCCTGAATGGTTTTGCCTAGGTTTTCCTCCAGGGCTTTTATGGTGTTAGTTCTTATGTTTAAATCTTTAATCCATCAGGAGTTGATTTTTGTATACGATATAAGGAAGGGGTCCAGTTTCAGCTTCCTGCATGTGGCCAGCCAGTTTTCCCAGTACCATTTATTATACAGCCAACAAACATATGAACAGATGTCCATGATCATTGGTCATTAGAGAAATGAAAATCAAAACCACATTGAGATACCATCTCATGCCAGTTAGAATGACAATCATTAAAAAATCTGGAGAAAACAGATGCTGGAGAGGATATGGAGAAACAGGAACACTTTTACACTGTTGGTGGGAGTGCAAATTAGTTCAACCTTTATGGAAGACAGTGTGGTGGTTCCTCAAGGATCTAGAAATAGAAATTCCATTTGACCCAGCAATCTCATTACTGAGTATATACCCAAGGGATTATAAATTATTCTATTATAAAGACACATGCACATGTATATTGTTGTGGCCCTGTTTACAATAGCAAAGACCTGGAATCAACCCAAATGCCCATGAATGATAGACTGAACAAAGAAAATATGGCCCATATACACCATGGAATACCATGCAGCCATAAAAAATGACAAGTTCATGTCCTTTGTAGAGTCATGGATGAATCTAGAAACCATCATTCTCAGCAAACTGACACAAGAACAGAAAACCAAACACCACATGTTTTCACTCATAGGCAGGTGATGAACAATGAGAACACAGGCACAGGGAAGGGAACAACACTCACTGGGTTAAGTGGAGAGGTGGAGGGGAGGGGAGGGGAAGCACAGTGAGGGGTGGGGCAGATGGGGAGAGATAACACCAGGAGATATGCCTGATATAGGTGACTACGGGGAAGGGGGAATGTGGCATGTATGTACTTATGCAACAATCCTGCAGGATGCAGGAAGTGTGCATGTACCCCACAGCCCAAAGTATAATAAAAAAAAAAATTCATGTCAATATAGGTGATAAACATCAATGTGAAATTTTTCGGTAAAATACTGGCAAACTGAATTCACTAAGCACATTAAAAAGGCTTATCCACCACAGTCAAGTCGGCTTCATCCCTGGGATGCAAGGCTGGTTCAACATATGCAAATCAATAAACATAATCCATCACATAAACAGAACCAATGACAAAAACCACATGATTATCTCAATAGCTATAGAAAAGACCTTCAATAAAATTCAACACCTGTTCATGCTAAAAAAAAAAAAAAAAAGTAAACTCAGTATTGATGGAACGTACCTCAAAATAATAAGAGCTATTTATGACAAACCCACAGCCAATATCATACTGAATGGGCAAAAGCTGGAAGTATTGCCTTTGAAAACTGGCACAAGAAAAGGATGCCCTCTCTCACCACTCCTATTCAACTTAGTATTGGAAGTTCGGCCAGGGCAATCAGGCAAGAGAAAGAAATAAAGGGTATTCAGACAGGAAGAGAGGAAGTCAAATTATCTCTGCAGATGACATGATTGTATATTCAGAAAACCCCATATTTCAGCCCCAAAACTCCTTAAGCTGAGAAGCAACTTCAGCAAAGTCTCAGAAATACAAAATTAATATGCAAAAGTTACAAACATTCCTATATATCAATAAAAGACAGAGAGCCAAATCATGAGCAAACCCCATTCACAATTGCTACAAAGAATTCACAATTGCTACAAAGAATAGGAATACAACTTACAAGGGATCCGAAGGACCTTTTCAAGGAGAACTACAAACCAATGCTCCAGGAAATAAGAGAGGACACAAACAAATGGAAAAACATTCCATGCTCACGGATAGGAAGCGCCACTATCAAGAAAATGGCCATATTACCCATAGTAATTTATAGTTTCAGTGCTATCCCCATCAAGCTACAATTGACTTTCTTCAAATAATTAGAAAAAAATACTTTAAATTTCATATGGAACCAAAAAGGAGTCTGTATTGCCCAGACAATCCTAAGGAAAAAGAAGAAAGCTATAGGATAGGCATCACGCTACCTGACTTCAAATGATACTACAAGTCTGCTGTAACCAAAACAGCATGGTACTGGTATCAAAACAGATATATAGACCAATGGAACAGAACAGAGACCTCAGAAACAACACCACACATCTCCAACCATCTGATCTTTGACAAACCTGACAAAAGCAAGCAATGGGGAATGGATTCCTTATTTAATAAATGGTGTTGGGAAAACTGACTAGCTATATGAAGAAAACTGAAACTGGACCTTACACAAAAATTAACTCAAGATGGATTCAAGACTTAAACGTTAAGACCTAAAACCATAAAAACCCTAGAAGAAAGCCTAGGTAATACCATTCATGCAATAGGTATGGGCAAAGACATGACTAAAACACCAAAAGCAATGGCAACAAAAGCCAAAATTGACAAATGGGATCGAATTAAACAGCTTCTGCACAGCAGAAGAAACTATCATCAGAGTGAACAGGCAACTTACAGAATGGGAGATAATTTTTGTAATCATTCCATCCAACAAAGGGCTAATATCCAGAATCTACATGGAACTTAAGCAAATTAAAAAAAAACACACACACATTAAAAAGTGGATGAAGGATATGAACAGACGCTTTTCAAAAGAAGACATTTATGCAGCCAATAAACATGATAAAAAAGATCATCATCCTTTGTCATTAGAGAAATGCAAATCAAAACCACAATGAGATACCATCTCAGGCCAGTTAGAATGGCAATCATTAAAAAGTCAGGCAGCAACAGATGCTGGAGAGGATGTAGAGAAACAGGAAAAATTATACACTGTTGGTGAGAGCGTAAATTAGTTCAACCATTGTGGAAGACACTGTGGCGATTCCTCAAGGATCTAGAACTAGAAATACCATATGACCCAGAAATCCATTATTGGGTATATACCCAAAGGATTAAAAATCATTCTATTATAAAGACACATGCACACGTTATGTTAATTACAGTACTATTCACAATAGCAAAGACTTGGAACCCATCCACATACCCATCAATTTTAGACTGGATGATGAAAATGTGTCACATATACAACGTGGAATTCTATGCAGCCATAAAAAGAATTAGTTAATGTCCTTTGCGACATGGATGAAGCTGGAAACCATTATTCTCAGCAAAGTAACACAGACACGAAAACCAAACACTGCATGTTCTCACTCATAAGTGGAAGTTGAAGAATGAGAACATATGGGCATGGGGAGGAGAACATCACACACTGAGGTCTATTTGGGGAGGGATACTAGAGGAGGAATAGCATTAGGAGAAATAACTAATGTAGTTGACCGGTTGATGGGTGCAGCAAACCACCATGGCACATGTATACCTATGTAACCTGCACGTTCTGCACATGTATTCCAGAACCTAAAGTATATTTAAAAAATAACAAAATCCGGCAAAAATAAATGAACATTGTTACAGTAAAAAATACATACATACATATATACATAAATTAAAATGCAAAAAGTTACACCCAATAGTATAAACTTTTGAGAGAATGTGGAGCAAAAGGAACTTTTATGTGCTGCTATTGAGACAATACTTTGTAATAATTAATTTGGATAATGTTTTGATATTATCTAATACAGTTCAGGATGCATATATCCTATGTTAGAGAAATTGCACTACTGGGTATGTATCCTTCAGAAACAAATATATTTAAATGTTCAGAAGACATGTTCAAGCATGTTCACTGGCTTTAGGGAAGAAAAGAATACCTGATAGTATATTCATACAGCAGCATACTAAACAAACTACTGTGGTACTATAAGACAACATGCTCAATCTCACAACTAGAGTGAAAAAAACAAGACATGAAATAATGCAAATGGAGGGCCGGGCGCGGTGGCTCAAGCCTGTAATCCCAGCACTTTGGGAGGCCGAGGCGGGTGGATCACGAGGTCAAGAGATCGAGACCATCCTGGTCAACATGGTGAAACCCCGTCTCTACTAAAAATACAAAAAATTAGCTGGGCATGGTGGCGCGTGCCTGTAATCCCAGCTACTCAGGAGGCTGAGGCAGGAGAATTGCCTGAACCCAGGAGGCGGAGGTTGCGGTGAGCCGAGATCGCGCCATTGCACTCCAGCCTGGGTAACAAGAGCGAAACTCCATCTCAAAAAAAAAAAAAAAGAAATAATGCAAATGGAAAAAATCCCATTAAAATGAAGTTCAAAAAACAGGTAAAACTAATGAATCTTTTTAGGAATGCATACATATGTGGGAAAAGAAATATAAGGAAATACAAATCCATTTCTATTTTAAAAATAAGGAAATTCTTACGTACCTTCATCAGGATTATAATTACCTCTAGAGGAGAGGGACTAAATGGAATTAGAAAGGATATATGTGCATCTCTTAGCTTCCGACAGGGTTTTATTTATTGATTTGTGTGGTGGTTACATATATGCCCACATTAGAATCACTCAGTACATTTTTCAATAGAAGGGTTATAGTTCATAGTGAAAACATGTTAGGACCATATAGACAAAGCACTGGTAATTTCAGATGTTAGAAAGAAACATGAGAGAACTGTAGTTTTATATTACTCTAAGGGTCAGAAACAGCATGCATAGGTACAAGTTGTCACTGAGGCAAAGTTCATGTCAATGAAATAATGTACTTTCTAATACCTAGAGCTGTGCATAGATTAAATGAACTGCTTCTGGTCTCCTAACCTCTCTATCACATGAGAACTCTATAAATCCTATGTGTTTATCACTTAGAAGTACTATGGAAAGAATTCATGATTTGAGTGCAAATAGACTTTGTAAACTCCAATTTTTGCGTTCTGTAATCTTATACAAGGTTTCTGTTTTTACCATGCTTGACTGACCTGATATAACTCATCCTCAGCATTCTCCTGCTTAACACATGAAAGTATAGCATTTTGGGGGGACATGTTCCACCTTATTTGGGATTCAAAGTCTTGGCTTGCTTGTTAGTTTCTCACCTCTGCTTTAAGGATTACAAATTAAGACATTTTAAAAAGGCAAACCCAATGAATGTTGCTGTCTAATGGGTGCTCCTTCTACGTAGAGAGAAGAACATATAATTTTAATCAATCGTCTCCAAAAAGCTCAGCTGCAAAAATATGGGAAGAAATGTCATTGGTCACTTTTTCCCTCTGAAATAAAATACCTAAAGCATAAAGAGTAACTTTTTCTTCGTATTTGGTCAAATGGCCCTTAAATGTAAACTTGAATTAATAATCCCTGTCATTTGTAGTTCCTGTAAAGTACATGAAGCTAACCTGAAACATATAACATTGGAAATGGATTCCTGCATAAATAAACTCAAGTAGATAAAATAAATGAGGAAAAATGAGAAGAAAAATGAATTATGAGACATTGACAGGAATAAGGCAATACTAAGAGAACAAGGAAAATTTCATAAAGATAAATTTTGCTTGAGATGCTTTGACTACTCAGTGAAAACTAAATACTGTCTGAAACAATTTTTCTCTGTTTAGTTTCAAGAAAGAGAAGGTGGAATAAGTATTTGAATCACATTTTGGTTGTTTTGCCATATGTGGTGTGTTTAGAAAGCAGTAATAATTCTATTTGAATACATCTGTTCTCAGATATAAAAATGATCGAAGCCTCTCACTTGATAATACAGTTAGCATATCTCAATAGGGAAAATAAGCAAGAAAACAGATGCAAAGTCTGTGTATCAATCAGATGTACTAGGTTATTGTAAACTTAAAAACAATTTCAAAATCGTAATATCCTTAATTAATAAGGTTTATATTTCACTCATGCCACACATCCATTTTATGTTGGCTGGGGCCAATGCTCCATGTTTCTTCACGTGGGATGGAACTCAGTTTAATATCTCAAATATTATCAGGCTCTGTGTCTAAGGGAAAGAAATATTCAAAGGTTTTTGAATAGGGAATAAATGCCCTAGGCTGGAAGGGGTACAGGCCTTTCTGCAAACAGCTCTGACTAGAACGACTGACAAAGACCTACCTAACTACCATGGGGTTAAAAATTGCAGTCCTGATGTGGCTATAAATTTCCTTGTCAATTCTCTACTTGACAGATTGGTTCTATAGTGTTACTCCTTGAATTTTGGGAGGCTTAGTAACTAGTTTTACCAAGAGAATAAAAGAAAATGATCCGCACTAATTTCCAAACCTCACTTTGAGAAACTGGCAACTTCTACTTCCTGCTTTTGGAATGCTCTCATCAGAGCAGTTGCTATGTAAGATTTCTGACTACCCCAGTACTGCCATGATATGAGAATCCAAGGAAGACACATGGGGAAGAAGCATGGAGAGGGTTGCCTGGCCAGCAGATATATTTTTATTTTTTATTTTATTTTTATTTTTATTTTATTTTTATTTTTTTTTTATTTTTTGAGATGGAGTTTCGCTCTTGTTACCCAGGCTGGAGTGCAATGGCATGATCTCGGCTCACCGCAACCTCCACCTCCTGGGTTCAGGCAATTCTCCTGCCTCAGCGTCCCGAGAAGCTGGGATTACAGGTACGCGCCACCATGCCCAGCTAATGTTTTGTATTTTTAGTAGAGACGCGGTTTCACCATGTTAACCAGGATGGTCTCGATCTCTTGACCTTGTGATCCACCAGCCTCGGCCTCTCAAAGCTGGCCAGCAGATATAACATGGAAGGCTGAACAGCACATCCAGCAGCCTGATCCAAGGCCTCAGAGATGTGGCTCTCGTCAAGTCATCGTAGCTGTATTCAGACATTGAAGCCACCACAAATTAGAAGGCACCAGTCATCACAGAGTCAACATAAGCCATCCCCGCTGTACTCCCTCATGTCTGACCCACGTAGTAGAAAATCTTATGAAATTGTTGTTGGTTTACGCAACTAACTTCTAAGGTGGTTTTCTATGCAGCAATAGAAAACCAGAACATGTATTTATGAGCTGGGAAAGTGAGGAGCAAGAAATGTTTTGTACATATGTTAACTAACACTGTCTTTTTCAAAACTGCAGCACACCTTTGTATAAATGGTACTGATGGTTTTTTGAATGCTTTCTCTATTTGATATATTCTTCAGACTCTTCTTTCTCCAGTGACAGATAAATTTCCTCTTTAGAGGTTTTAATCTGGGGATTTTGGTTAGATTGCATACATTTCACCTAAAAATCCAAAGCTCATCTATCCCTACAGCTCTATGATTTCAGAAGAATTTAGGGCAGGGATAAACTCTTATGCACACATAGAACAGAAAATAGTGAGTAGAAAAGATGGCTTATAGAAACAAAGTGAAAAGTCTGGATACTAGAAAATGTATTGTTCTTCCTTGCATTTTTCCCTCATAGGAATCAAGAGGGAGCTGAGACACCCTTTGTGCTCTGAGTATAACCTCTTCCTGGCCTCTGTATCCCTACACAGAGAGAAGCAGCCACCCTTGAAACTCTGCAAGTTCCTGGCAAAATAGTTGCCCTTTCCTTTCCCACAGCACTTAGAGCCTGGCCTCCACATCCATTTGGAGTCTATCAGGACTAATCTCGGGTTATTGTTCATTCCTATAGTCTATTTCTCATTTTTTCTAAATACCTTGGAGATAATAAACATCTGTACCCAGTATGACATTTCTTTTTTCTCTCTGCTCCCATACTACTTATCACACATGACATTGTATTTTAACTTATTTGACCATTTTTATGCTACAGCTGTCTCCCTAGAACATATGGTTCATGCAATCATAGACATGTGTCTGTTCTGTTACTGGCTATACCTCCAAGACTTAGAACAGTGCCTGGAACAGATGACATTTTCATTAAATTTTGAAAAAAGTGTGTTTCCATGGATAGATAAATGCAAAGGAAAAATAAATGAAAGTTTTTAGTCTTACAGATAGGACCCTAAAATTGTAGTCGTTGGAATTGTCCTGTAAACAAGATATAGTCAACTCTTTGATTTGGTTTAATGCCATAATCCCAGTGAAGTTTGTGTAATGTTGCATTTTTAAAAGTATACAAACAACAACCATGAGAAATGCTAAAAATAAGTAATATAGGACATGGTGACCTACTTTAGTCAGGCAGAAACTGTGTTGGTGACTAGAAATAAGAGAATCACTTTTTAGTTACTGTCTTGATATACTTATAAATGAATTTATTCACTTACTTCCCTTTTGGTACTGTGCTTACAATAAGATTAATCATTCACCAAGTGTGCGGTGGCTATCACCTTGTTAGTGACTACATTTCTGCCAGAGATGTTAAAAATTTGAGAAATCAGAGCCATTCACGCACTTCATGATATTATCCTTTAAATAAAATGTTTTATTCAAAGTATTAAATGTAGCAACACTAAAAACAAAACTCTGTGATAAAATGTAATACACATAAAAGAAACAAAAGGGAAGAAATATTAACTACTAAGAATTAACTACTAAGTTAATTACTACTAAAAATTATAAGACATGACAAGTAAGAAAAGTCATGTACATCCAGCAGAATTCTGGAAGGCACCAAAAGGATACAAGCCAGAGAAACTGTATTTCAATGAGAAAAAGATAAAAACATGATGACTTCAGACAAGAGAGATAATTTAAAGGAAAATACAGTCCTAATTTGAACTAAATTAATGTAACTATTAATATTATATCAATTATACCTAGGAAATTTCATGAATTTTGGTTATTGTAAAGATAATCGAGGTCAACTCTTAAATTTATGAACGTATAGCTTATGTAGTAAACTACATTGGCAGGACTTTTTTTTTCTTCTTTCAATAGGTTTTGGGGGAACAGGTGGTGTTTGCTTACATGAATAAGTTCTTTAGTGGTGATTTCTGAGATTTTGGTGCACCCATCACATGAACAGTGTACACCATACCCAATGTGTATTCTTTATCTCTCACCCTGCTCCCATCCCTTCCCCAGAATCCCCAAAGTCCATTGTGTCATTCTTATGCCTTTACATCCTCATAGCTTAGCTCCCAGAAAGTGGAAGAACTTTTTACACTTCAATTAAACCTCCTAGTTCTCAGAATTTTCTTCATCTATTTTTCTCCAGGCATTTAAAGCAGAAAAGATCACTTGTGTCAATTAGAGAACCCTTAGTGAGAATTCTATTTTTGAGAATATAACAAAAATCATTCACCTCTTAATTACTTTAACTTTTCTGACTCTTACGTCAACTAAAGTTTAAAATATTTTTACCAGAAAATTTTACAACATGGCTCTGGTGTAGACATAGAAATCTTAGTCAAAGGCAGATGTCATTTCCAAAAGTATCTGTATTATATTGAAAAATAAGTATTTAACGAACACTTAAATTCTATAGTCCAACGAAGCTTAAAAACAGATTTAATATTGTTTTATCTACATGAGTTAATACTTTATTTTCTAATTCAAATTGCTGGGAAGCACACATACACCCAGAGTTTTTGTTTTTCTTTCCTTTTCCCTTCCTTCCCTTCTCTCTCTCTCTCTCTCTCTCTCTCTCTCCCCCCTCTCTCTCCTTTCCTTTCTTTCCTTCTTTTTTAATTGTAGTTGCCTTCATGGTTTTGTCTGGAGCCAGCAATACATTTGTGAGCCACTTGAGATGCAATCAGAGGCATATATTTGAAAGCGTTTTCAGGCCTTGGTGTGCAATATTAAATGTGACAACAAATTCACTCAACCAGACAAGTCTATCTGCTTAAAAAAAGTGGAGTTGAGACTCGGCTTACTGATAGATCTAGTTTGCCTCATTGCTCCCACTATGTCTCACTCTTCTACAACGTTGTGTACCCTCTAATGGATCGTCCATGGGATCCACATCCATTCCAGTCACTGCCCTATAGTTCTGCTCCTCTTTACAGCAAAACAAATCAAAAGCAACATTTCTATAAAGTCTTCAGTGCCTCTTCTCCATTTCTCTTGCACTCATCCCAGTCAATGTTTTGCCCTCACATTTGAAGGAGTTCATGTTTCTAATTGCTCACATTCCAAAAGCCGATGGTCAGTTCCCAGCTTTTACTCAGTCTATCAAAAGCATTTCATGCAGTTGGTCATGTCATCTTTCTTTAGATACCTTTCTTGATTAGCTTTATCTGTCTCTGTTTCTGTCACACATAGACACTGTCTCTTTTTCTTTTACTTTTTTTTTTTTTTTTTTTTTTTGAGATGGAGTTTTGCCATTGTTTATAGGCTGGAGTGCAGTGGCATGATCTCGCTCACTGCAACCTCTGCCTCTCGGTTCAAGCGATTCTCCTGCTTCTACCTCTCTCTATATATTTTTTTTTAAGACATATTCTCGCTCTGTCACCAGGCTGGAATGTAGTGGCGCAATCTTGGCTCACTGCAACCTCCGCCTCCTGCATTCAAGCGATTCTCCTGCCGCAGCCTTCTGAGTAGCTGAGATTACAGACATGCACCATGCCCAGCAAATTTTTGTATTTTTAGTAGAGATGGTTGTTTCACCATATTGGCCAGGCTGGTCTCGAACTCCTGACCTCGTAATCTTCCCGCCTCTGCCTCTCAAAGTGCTAGGATTACAGGTGTGAGCCACTTCGCCCAGCTGACGCTGTGTCTTTTTATCTCTCTCTTCCTCTTCCGTCTCCTCTTCTTCCCTCCCCATTTTCTCAGTATTGTAGGTTTCTTCTTATCTAGTCAATTTTTAAACTAGAATGCCCCAAGATTCAGACCAGAGCCTGCTTCTCTTGTCTCTCCTCACTCTGTGGGTGTTCTTACGTAGTCTTTTACCTTTAAATTCCACATAGTAAAGAATGATTTCCAAATTTATAACTTTAGATTAAATCTTAGCCCTAAACTTAAAACTCGTGTTTCCAGCTTTCTATTCACCTCTTCAATTGGACGACTAAAGGGCATCTAAAATTTAACATACCTCTAATTGCTCTCCTAATTTCCACCAACTAGCCCATTTCTACTAAAATATTTTCATCCCACGATCTTTCCCATCTCAGGAAATGGTAACTCCATGCGTTCAGTAACAGTGACACACAGCACAACCTAGGAGTCATTATTGATTGTTCTCTGAAGTGATTCCAAGACATCGTTAAACCATAAATGACCTATCTTTAAAACATATCTGTATCACTAGTACTAGATCTCCAAGGCCATTATCTCTCTCTAGAAATACCACTGAAACATCTTAGGTTAATTATTGGTTTCTACCATTGCCCTCCCAAAATCTATTCTCAAAACAGCAGCCAGAGTACTTTCAAGACATACGTCTGATCATGTCACTCCTCTGTTTACTACACTACAAGGATTTTTTCCATTCAATTAGCTGTTACCATGATTACTATCACGTAGATCTTTGCTATCCCTCCAGCTTGCTTATCTCTTACAACTCTCCCCAACCTCACCCTACCCCAGCTCATTCTGTACTCACCACATTTGTTTTTCTTGAAAAATCCATGCATGCTCTTACATGAATATTCTATTTATTCTGCCTGGAGAAGTCTTCCTCCATATAGCTGTATTGCCTGTTCTGTCATTTTCTTAAGGTTTCTATACAAACATCATGTTATCAAAAAATTTCCTTTTACTTCTTGCACCTCATCCCAACACAGCAAATATGCCCTATTCACAGTGGCTTACTTTTTTTTTTTTTTTTTTGGTTAATTGTACATATCACTACCTCATAGTTTGTATATTTTTAAATATATTTGTTTCTTTTTTACCATCTGGAATATAAATAAGCTCCATGAAGGTAAGGACTTTGTTTTGATCAGTGTGGTATTTATAGCTCTGAGGATAGAACTTGGCACTTCACACATTTCCTCAACATATTAGGGGTTTATAATCTGAAGACAAAGCATATCCTGTGTGACTCAGAAAGGATCCTGAGGAGTGGCATCTGGAACTTTCTTGGGACTCCAATGTTTGCTTGTGCTTCCTTTCTCTACCCTACCATAACCTTTACCTTTATTGAAGCCTTAAATGAGCACCCACAAGAATCTTATATTTTCAATCATCCAAACCTGTGTAATTGATGCAAAAGAATATCATTAAAGTGAAAAGACAAACCCAAGAATAAAAATAATTGTAATGTGTAGATCCATTATTCAGAATACATAAATAAGTAAAAAAAAAAAAAATAAGCAGACACTTCAGTAGAAAAATGTGCAAAGGACTTGAACAGAAATTTCACAATGACTAACAGAATTATTAAAAAGGTGATCAACTTCATTAGCCATTAGGGGAAATTCAAAATTAAACCAAATACAATGCTAGTTACTCCCCACCACAATCACTTAAATAAAAGTTTCAGCAAATATTAAATGTATATCAAGGACGTGGAACAACCAGGACCCTCAGGCACTGCTGGTTGGAATAACATTGGTACAAGTTCTTTGTAAAACTATTGTCAATTGCTACAAAAGTTGCATCTCTTCGTATCCTATGACAGCAATTTCATTTCTGTTCATAAGTCCAGTAACCAGAGGAATATAACACATGCATATAGCTCATAAAAAAAACATAAAATAGATGAAATACAAGTTTCTTAAAGCATTATTTATAATACCTTAAACTTAAAATGTCCTGAAAGTCCTTCAACAGTAGAATGAATAAAGTTTTGCATGTTCATATACTGGAATACTAGACAGCAATGATAATTGAGAAAGTAAATTACATTAACAACTTGGATTAAGTCTGCCAAACATAATATTGAGCAAAATATCAGACACAAAACAGCACATTCTGTATGATTGCACTTAGAAAATCTTTAAAAAGAAGAAAATCCTAATCTATTTTATTAGAAGTGAGGGTAAAAGGAGAATCTGGTGAGCTGATATTTATTTTTTGGTTTACATATTGATTATATGAGTGTTTTAATATTACAAAAATTCTTTCAGTTGTCTCCTTATGTATAATTTTATGTGCCTGTATTGCAATAAAAGTTAAGAATTAAATCATGAGTAAATACCCATATAATCCAACAATCTTTAGAGATATTATGTTTATTTTCATATTAGCACACAGTATTAGTGGAACAAAATATATTTAATAACTAAAAGTTAAATATTGTTTAAAATTTTTTATTATTGTAAATGCAGTCAATATCTCTGCATTTTTCAATGTGGAACATTCTGATTATTTTCTTACCATAAAATTCTAGAAGTGGAAATGTGTAATAAAAAGTTAAGGACAATTTTTCAAGTCTTGGTGTGAAGTGACAGCTTGCCCTCTATAGAGTTGACAATATGAAAAATTATTCTAATATCTCTAGGTTATCTTCATACAATAAGATAAAACCAAAGGAGATGGGACAAATATGGAATTGCCTCCTGCTGCCTCCACAGTCCTGAAAGGTTTTTATTTATTTTAAAGTATATTGCCTTTGGCATGAGATTTTTCCATCAAGGGTTTATTCCAGGCAACCAGTGCATGAAAATTTCCACATTATAATTTTCTAAATAGTCTTTCATGAACAGTACCACAATATGTTTCCATTCAAGGCAAGGAAAAATGCCTACTTTGTCCAAGCCCTACCATTTTTATATCATATTTTTCTTATTTTTCTTTCTTAACCTACCACTCCAGGCATTCGATTGTTTTCCTGTTCCTATTCCATGTCATATTTACCCTCATTTTCATGATGGTATTAGTTTTGTTAAAATGTTCTGTCAAACCATATCTCACTCATCCTTTAAGTTTTCATTCAAGGTCCGTCGCTTTCACAAACATTCTAAGTCTTGCCAAATCTGTGCCTCATCTTTGCTGAATATCCAGAGCACTTGGGCCTAGACTGCTTATTTGTCTTTTTGGAAGCAGTGACTTACTAAATGCCGTCTTAAATATTCCCCACACAAAACAAATATTATGCATAAGATTTTCTTCTCTGCTAGAATGGTTGCTACTTTTTTGTAGGCATAGCTACATTATTTAACCCCATATCTCAACATTTAACAAGAGAATGGCATGTTGAAGGTGCTAAATCATTGTTTTGTAAAAATTAATGGTTTATTTAAGACAAAGCTGCTCACATCAGCTATTCACACTAAAGTATTTTGCAGCAAAATAACAGGGAACAAAAGTATACCTTGGTTGAAAATTATGTAATTTTAAGATTTAGTTAGGGTTATACATAAAAGACACAGTTTGTACAGTAAATAGTCTAACTTTGCAACACCCAACATGGCAGCAATTAGCCAAAAGTACCTACTGAGCACTTAAAGTGTGAATAATCTAAATTGATGTGTGCTATGAGTGCAAAATGCACATAAGATTTTAAAGATTTTGAGGAAAAGATAATGTAAAAATATCTCAGTAATAATTTTTATATGTATTTAACATTGAAATAATATTTTGGACACATTGTGATAAAACATTATTAAAATTAATTTTGCCTTGGTTTTAATGTGCTTTTGCTTTTTTAATATGTCTACTAGAAAATTTTAAATTAAAACTATGTACATTTCTATTGAATAACAGTTTCATAAGTCCTTTTAGGATATAATCTATTAAAATATGAGCATAAGTTACAAAATACATAAGCTAAATTTATCCATATCCTCACACAGAAATTGGAATGATTCATGTATAAAAGTAAAGCTTGCTGAAGTATATCACAGTAAACCAGAGTTAAGATATGAAAATATCATGCTAAAGTTTATGGAGGCTTAGACGTTAATGTTCTAAAGACATTCTGAATATTTATGTTTGTTCTTCCTGAGATATTTGAAATATATAATTCCGGGTTATTTTTCCTTCTTTAAAAGTGTCCGATAGCTCTACAAAAAACTGTGGAAGGCATTTGTTTGTATGTCTGAAATCAACAAGGAATTTTTTTTTTGTCTTTATTTGCCTAGGAAAAGAAACTAGAGAGATTCACCTCAAAAATAAGCCTTCACATTGGTGACTTTTTTCTTTTAAAGGACGTTGAACCAGCTTGGTGAGTCTCCTCATTTTTTACACAAATATTTACTATTCTATTGCATTATAATCTTCATTATGTTTTTTTTCTTCATACTACCTGCATTCTTCACCTTTCAGTTAGTTACACATATACAATGAAGAAAGAATTTTTATAATAAGCAACAAAAAGGGTGTGTGTTTGTGTGTGTGTGTGTGTGTGTGTGTGTGTGTGTATGTATGTGTGAGAGAGAGAGGAGACAGAAGCCCACATTCCTAGTTATTGACTCATCATTTTTGTTGACACTGCCTCTAATCTTTTCTGTCAATGCCAATTCACAAAATTTAGGTTACCCCCTTCACTCTCACTAAATTCACCTATGACTTAAAAAAATACTTTTAATGTTCTCTTTATTTTTTTAGATATTAATAACAGTTTCCTTTATTATGTGTATTATATGTAACCATCATTTTGCTTAGTTTTTTTTTTTTTTAACTTTGAAGTTCAGGGATACAAGTGTAGATTTTTTACATAGTTAAACTTGTGTTATAGGGGTTTAATAGAAACAAGGTCTTGCTCTGTCACCCATGCTGGAGTGCAATGGTATGTTCATAGCTCATTGTAGCCTTGAACTCCTGGGCTCGAGTCACCCTCCCCTCTTCATCTACAAAGTAAGTAGTATTACAGGTGTGTGCCACCATGCTGGGATAATTACTATATTTTTTAAGATGGGTTTTCTCTATGTTGTCCAGGCTGGTCTCAAACTCCAACTCAAGAGATCCTCCTGCCTCAGCCTCCCAAAGTGCTGAGATGGTTACAGATGTGAGCCACCATGCCCAGTTACCAATGACTTTTAAATTGTTAACTACAAAATAATTGGTCATCAACTTTGGTCACTTATAACAATTGCACACTTATTTCTTGAAATACTCTCCTCTCTCAGTTTTAATTTCCTTCTCATAATTTCTTCTTCATCTTCTTAATGAAATCCAAGTGCCATATGTATGTTGATGATTTTCAAATCAATGTCTTTGGACATCCTTCTTCCTGAGATGCAGATTGATGGGTACAACTAACAGCTGAGGTGAAGCTGATCCTCATTTAGAAATGGGCATGCCCAAGTCTGAACTCATCTTTTTTCTGACAGTACCTTCCATCCAATTTCCCAAATCAGATGCCTGCAAGCAATTTATACTCCACCCTCTTTGTTACCTACATAAATTCTGTTTTTAAGTCCTGTCATCTGTTAATTATAGTGTTTAAATATTTTAAATACATATTTCCTACTTCTATTCATTTCCAATGCTGCTCTAGTAAGGCCCTCATTATCTCCCTCTTACAGTAGTGCCGTAACTTCCCTTTGAAATCTATCATTCTGTCCTGAATACATCTTCTGCACTTCTTCCAGCATTAATCTTTACAGCATGAGAATCCAATCATGCTTTGCCTGCATTAAATTTCTTTAATACTTTGCCGTCATCTAGAGCAGTATTTCTCAAAGGGCTGCAGAACATTATCAGAAACGCTAGAGTAGAAATACTGGGGATAGATGTGGAATCTTGTTTTCTTAAAATCTCCAGGTATAATTCATAACACAGAATAGTTTGAGAAACACTCGCATAGGAGAAAAGCAGTTTAAGGCATACATTGTCCTTTGTTATTTGATTGAAGTTTATTTTTTATAGCCTCTTCCCATTATTTGTTCTAGTGCTATTGAACTGATTTGTAGTCCTCCTAAGGTACCATTTTCTCTCATAAATTCCATTGTACAAACTGATCCTCTGGCTTGAAATTGCTTTTCATCTTTATTTCCTGGCAGTTTCCTTTCAATTTTCAAGTACAACTATTTGGTGTCAAGGAATTATTTTGAATGCCTATGTCCTCAATGGCTAGCAAGCATCAAGCATCTAACGCGGTGCCTAGCGCAAAAGCTACCCAAATTCATCATCCCGGTACATGGAAACATACCCATGTTACTTGATTTATTTTCTTATTTTCTTATTTATGTTGACTGCAAGTGTCTTTTTCTACTTTCTATTACCAAGTATTAACTCACTAAGGGCAAGGGTTTTGTGTTCTGCTACATTGCCTTTATGTTGAACAGTAGATGACACATCAAAAGTTGTTGACTGTCTCAATTAAGAACTTAATGTTAGAAATAAGTAGATTTTTAAAATCCCTATTTACCCTGATATACGAGAAAACAACAAACTCTGGAGAAAGAACACCAGGATTCTGGAAAACTGTGTTCTAGGCCCAGATATTTTTGTTATTTTTTTATTTTCTTCGTTTTCTTTCTTTGTTTTATTTTTTATGAGACAGAGTTTTGCTCTTGTCACCCAGGCTGGAGTGCAATGGCATGATCTCAGCTCACTGCAATCTCTGCCTCCCAGGATTCTCCTGTCTCAGCCACCCAAATCACATTAGTAGCTGGGATTATAGGCATGAGCCACCATGCCTGGCTAATTTTGTTTTTTTTTTTTTTTCTTTGTTGAAATGGGGTTTCACCATGTTGACCAGGCTAGTCTAAAATTCTTGACCTCATATGATCTGCCCACCTCAGCCTCCCAAAGTGCTGGGATTGCAGACTTGAGCCACTGTGCTATGCCTTGTTTTACTTTTTAAATCAGCAATGTGAGCATGTCTCCTAATGACTCTCTCAGATTTCTCAGCAAGTAAACTAGGGGCTTTGGGTGTTAAAAGGCTTTTAACTCTAGCTGGACTTTATAATCATATATGGGTTAAATTCACTAACCCAATCTAGATGTGAGGCCTCAGCTCAGTAGTTCTGAAGTCCTCCCAGGTGATTTCCATAAGCAGCCAGGTTGAGATCAGCTGTAGCAGGGGGTGATTATTATGTGCCTTCACTGTTCCCAATCTGTCCTCTGTGATCTTCTGAATTTTCATGTGCAAAGAATGACATTTATTAAGCTTTTATGCATACGTGGAACAGCTAAGTGTTTTTTCATATGACATTATTCTTTCTGGTAAGTGTTTGTGTGTGTGTGTGTGTGTGTGTGTGTGTGTGTGTGTGTGTGTCTTTTTGCTTTAACCAAAAGTCAGATTGGAGGCATCTGAAACTGGCAAAATAGCACCTCATTCACTTCTGGGAAGAGAAACAAAAGCACTGACGTGAGCTATGCCAAATGCATTTTATTTTGATCTCTCCAAACACACATTTCTCCACCTTTTGCCGTGCTGAGAACAGCCTGTTCCTGGACCCCTTTTAGAACCTCTGTTCTTCTACCTCTCACTGGGCCAATGAGTTCCATTGACATGGTATTTATGAGATATCCAGAGAGGAGACAAACTGGCCTGACTCATTCAGACACCAAGAAAGCTGGTCGATATTTATCTGTGCCTTTGGTTCTGTACACACAGACTAAGCCTGTGAGCTAAAACAAGGGGAAAAGGAGAGACAATATTAGAGGCATTGAAAAGACATCATCACCCTAAGTCAGTACTCTGCCATCCCGTTAGTAAGATGGCCCCGGAAAGAGCTTGAGTTACTCTGAGTCATTTTGAACATTTAAAGAGAAATTAATTTAAGGAAAAAGAGGTGCTATATTTAGTCAATCAAAAGAAAAAGTCAACACTCCTTACCAGACACTCAAGGTTTTCTATTATTTGATTCTAGCCTCCTTTTTAACCTTTTAATCTTTGACTTGTATCCTAATACCTGGGCCAATTAAGCATGCTTATAAGTCTCTGCACAGCAAACATCATTTTGTTTTTACTCATGCAGCGCCCGCTGTCTGGAATTTCCCTTTCTCCAATGATGTAGTCTCACATTTTAGCTTTACTTCAGTGTCACCCTCAAATGCCTTCATCCATACACACAGACACCTTCAAACCCCACTCCAAATGGCAAGGACCCTTTCTCTGCTCTTGAGTATCCATGCCTGTCTACTGGTGACTAGTTAAGTTGATCCTCTCACACTTGGCATGGCAGGTATATTTGTACACATGCCTCTAACTGTACTCTGAGTTCTGTCAAGGTAGATTCCTAGTCTGATTCATCTCTGTGGATGCCTCAGTGTTGGACTCAGTATCTTAATTCTAGTTAGACTCTCAATAAATATTTATCTATGAAAGAAAGATGAAAATACATATTATTTTTAAAGTATATGTTCTCAAATTACCAAAGGCACAATGTGGGCACTTGGAAGAGTATAGCACTCCCAGGAACTCTTTGTGTGGCACACATATATGAACACAGCATAGAGAAAATAACAGTTACGCCCCAGCTTCTATTCAGGGTATTCCCATGAGGTAGGTACCATTCTTTCTGTTTTAAACATAGAGAAATTGAAGTTCAGGAAGATTAGTTGTCTAAGGTCATAGGCAAAGATAATTGTCTTATTGACTCCTAAACTCTCTTTTCACTATGTTTATTGTTTAGATAGGTATGTAATCTAAAGTGTTTATTGCAACATTATACACCATAACAAATATATAGAATCAAACTTAGTGCCTATCAACCATGATTGGATAAAGAAAGTGTAATATATATACTCAATGGAATACTATTCAACATTTTACAACAATGAAATCATGTCTTTTGCAACAACATGGGTGGAATTAGAGGTCATCATTTTAAGTGAAACAGCTCAAACACAGAAAGACAAATATTGCATGTTCTCACATCTTTGAACAAAATAACATGTGCACAGGGACATAAAGTGTGAAATTATAGACACTGGAGACTTCAAAGGGGGGTAAGAGGAGGTGGAAGATGAGTAATAATGGGGACAGTGTATGCTATTCTGGTGATGGATACATGAAAAGCTCTGACCTCACCACTACCTTAACCACTATGCAATATATCCATGTAACAATTATACTTATACCCTACAAAATTATACAAAAGAATAGATTCCCTCGAGATTGATAACAAATTTCCTCAAATCCCTAAGGTTTTAAAGATTACTCTCTCTACTTTGGGAAAAAAATATATAAAACAGTCAGAATTCCCTATCTTATATAGTGGTTTGCTTTCAGTATTTTAATCTTGTTGCATTTTTAAAAATCATAATTATTACCACAGTCATTCTTGTGAATATGGGCATCTTTTTGAGAATTATAGTCAATATATTATCAAAACATTATTATTTCTTATTAAATATACTTTCTGCATTTTGTTTGTATAATTTTATGACATTCTGAGATCAAAATATTTTCCTTTGTTGTTTTAAAACACAACTAAATTTTTAAAATAAGAATGATTTAAAAGGTATGTGGTTTACAAAAACTTTTTGGAATTCAGTAATTTCATTAAATACTTGAGTTCTTAATTTTAAACATTCAAGCCAGGTAATCACAGAATGCAAAGAAAAATGATTCTTGCCTTCATTTGATAGCCCACATTCCATTTTAATATCCTTGGTCAGTATTTTACTCATGTTAACTCAAGGGCAGTCTAAGGCTGATTGGCACCCTGTAATTGGAATGACTTGATTTTTACTTAGTTTAGTCTATCTGTACCAGTTATCCCATTCTGCTGATCCAATCACCCATAACAAAGGAATATTTTCATATAAAGAAATAATAAAGATGACTGAATAGAAAGTAGTTCTGCAAGCTACTACTTCTTTAGCCAAGAAGTTAAAACTTCTGAAAATTGAGGGTGATGATATTGTGTGAGAGGAGCAAATACCAAATCTCAACATAAAACTCAATTCAACATTTCTAAATTTCTCATGATCTTAGAGAATCATTTGATTTTCAGGATTGGTAAGTATTGTGCTCAGATAGTGAGCATATATACTCAGACATACTGCTTGGCTTCAGATTACCAAAGTATCCAAAGGACCAAGAAGAAAAGAGATGGAAAGAGGCATAGACTATATAGCAATTCATCAACATAAGCTTTTCAAGTAATTTTTAAAGCTTATATGTTTACATATTAATTTGTTGGGTTAATAGTTACAAAATGAAAGTGACTAATGAATGCAATTTAAACAGAAGGCTCAGGCCTGCATTTCACAGACACACGAGGGGCTTCTCTAAAGAAAAATAGCATCTCCAGAGTAGGTAAGCTCAGTGTTTGATGTCAACGTCTGTAACTGCTCTTAGCCAAAGACTGTCAGCACCAATATGCAACTGGCACCACTGTGAGATGCACGCTCTGTAAGTGGTGCCCTTTCAACCGGACATAAAAATTTATATCAGCCTGTTTTAGGAAACTATCTTTAATATAGTTTAAAAAGTAATCATCTCTCTAAGGTCTAGAAAAAGACGAGGGCAAAATATCTAAAATTTAATGGAACAGTGTGTTTTCTTTATCCCCCTGGGAAATCAAACTATAGGGTTTTAATTCGGCCCACTGTGTAAGTACATATATTCCTGGGTATTTTTTATATTATCTATTACAAGAATTTTATTTATTTAACAATTAGCAATCTGAGCTGTTAGTTTCATGCTTGCTTCAGCTGTCCTAAGAAAGAAAATAATGTGGTTTGAAGTTACGCAACACTGCATTTGCAAGTATATTTAAGCAATTTATCTGTATAGTCTTATCTCCTTCCAAATAAAATATTCCAAATAAGCTTATGTAATTTCTGTTAGATATTAACAGCAAAATCCAGAAATGTTCTTCTAATTCAATTTTACCCTTAGAAAGCTGAATGAGAATTGTTTTATTCTTCAGAAATGTGTATTTTTTTCTGTTTCATACATTTTGCAGAATTTTCACTCCTAAATTATAGAAACTGAAGACAATTTCCTTCCTTCCTTTGTTGTATGAATAACCAATAGCAAACCCTTCATTCAAGATGTAGCTAATTTAATAGCATATCAGTAAGAACCATTAATCAACAATTTTTTAAAAATTGAGTTCATTGTGTGAGTTAGTCAAATGGGAATTTGAATAGCAGTAGTCAACTAGCTAATATTGAAACTGAATACATTCTTATGGAATGTTTACTTGGCAGATGGAAAACCAGCTGATCCTCATTTTTACCCATAATCATGTTGTCACACATTTTATTCAGAAAAGTGAATCCGAGTTTGTCTAGCTAATTGTTTATATTAGTCTCAATATATAAGCTGTTTCATCAACTTTCTCATGGTAAATTTCTAAAGAGAATTGTTTACCCAATTTACCAGGCTGAACAAGGCTTTTCTACATATCTCAGAGATATGCCACAAGGAGATATAGCACATCTTCAGGGCTTGCAGCAAAGTCTAAAATTTAACTGTAATAGATTGTTTATAAAAATGGCTATAATCATTCTTTTTTCCCTTCTTGGCCATGTAACGTCACAGATCCTCTTACTGATGAGTGGAACCTCTTTCTCCATAACTTGAACCTGCACTGACCTTCAGACTTGCTTTGGTCTAAAGAATGTGGGTCATTTCTGAATTCAGACTGCAAGAGGACTTTGCTTTTCCTTTTCCTCTCCTGGCATGCTGTTGGAAGTACAATGTAAATGACCCAGGATACTCTTACAAGATGAGAGGTGTAGTTAGGTGGTCCTTATAACTCTAAATGATATCCAGCCAGACCCCAGAAGCAGAGCCACTTGACCAAGTTGCACCTGACCACTGATGCTTATGGAGCCAGCTTCAATTAGAAGAATTGCTCAACTGAGTATAGTCTAAATGATCTATTACTAAATTATGAACACATAAATGCTTATGGTTTTAAGCCACTGAGAGTTAGGGTAACTTGTCATGCAGTAACAGATAATTGATAGACTAATTGTGCATGAGTTCTGTGTCTCTGAAGACTTTATGTTGTTTATCTTTTTGTAATACCTAATATAATGTGTTCAGAGTACTCACTCAACAATAAATGATTTAGTTAACTGAAATGTTTCCATAACAATAAGAATAGGCAGTTGCCATTTGATGATTTAGTATCATACATATAATCTCTATAAATAACCAATCCATTCTATATCATGTTAAATAATCAGAACATTTAACAGGAACATTGATATATAGAAAAGGCTGAATCTCTAGGTAGGATGGACTACCTAGAGATTCTACAAAATTTCTACAAAATTTTGATATTGGTTTGAACACACATACTCTAATGCCTGAAGCCATAACAGATGTTAATCACAGAAGAAAAGTTAGTTCACATTTGGGTAACCAACCCTTTTAGTGGCCCCACCACAGCTTAAATTTCTGGAGAAGAGTTAACTAGCATCTCTATATTTGTCAAATGACAGAAATATGGCAGTCTTGTTCATCAAAAGTATAATTGTCGGACCAGAAAGACCAGTGTCACCTCTGAACTTGGAAATACAAAATCTGAGGTGCGCTAGCTAAGAATGAAGGAATTAGCTGGACTGAGGGAGAGTCCTTGGGAGAACTGATTCTAGTCTACAGTCACTTTCTGTTCCTGTTGGAAAGTACTGTATGGAGCAGAGATGGACATTATGGGCTATTGTGACCATCTGATCAAACAAGTTGTACCCTGCGTTTTGATAATAATGATGGAATCATTGGGTGCCTGCACTTTCTGTTATTTATAAAACCACACCATTAAAATAGACTTAAATGACATTTTTCCAAACTCATAATTCAATGAAAGTATTTTGTTTTCTACAACATTCCTCCCACACCTGGTGGCACATCAACTTTAGAAAATCAAAAGGCTGGGAAATCTCCCTTATTCACACCTAGGCTGAAAATGATCTGTTCTACCATTTTTCTCCTTAGGAAGTGGCTACTGAATGCTTTTTCAGACAGTTACCTTCCCCTAGGAAGCTCTCTTTTTGTGTTCTTAGCTTCAATTACTTCAATTTGCCTTTGCCCTGTTTTTCTAGAGGTGAGGGGAAATGCTTTCTGCAAATGGTACTTTATTTTTACCAAGACAGCATAAACTAGAGTTGGATTTGAAAATAAAAGAGGTTGTCTACAGCCATGCCACCCTGAACACGCCCGATCTTGTCTGACCTCGGAAGCTAAGCAGGGTTGGGCCTGGTTAGTACTTGGATGGGAGAAGGCTTGGGAATACCCAGTGCTGTAGGCTTTTTTTAAAAAAAAAAAAAAGATTTAAAAAAAATTAATTAATTAATTTAAAAAAAAATAAAAGAGTTTATCTTATGTACTCTTTGACAACAGAAGACTCAATAGGCTTTTCTCTTTTAAAAATAAAAAAAAAAAGAGCTTTTCATCATGTTTGTTGGCCACATAAATGTCCTCAAAAAATGTCTGTTGATATCTTTCACCCACTTTTTAATGGAGTAGTTTGTTTTTTCTTGTACATTTGTTTAAGTTCCTTGTAGATTCTTGATGTCAACCCTTTGTCAGATGGATAGATTGCAAAAATATTCTCCCATTCTGTAGGTTGCCTGTTCACTCCAGTGATAGTTTCTTTGCTGTGCAGAAGTTCTTTAGTTTAATTAGATCCCATTTGTCAATTATGGCTTTTGTTGCCATTGCTTTTGGTGTTTTAGCCCTGAAGTGCTTGCCCATGCCTATATCCTGAATCGTGTTGCCTAGGTTTTCTTCTAGGGTTTTTATGGTTTTAAGTCTTACATTTAAATCTTGAATCCATCTTGAGTTAATTTTTGTGTAAGGTGTAAGGAAGGGTTCTAGTTTTAGCTTTCTGCATTTGGCTAGTGAATTTTCCCAACACCATTTACTAAACAGGGGATTCTTTTTCCCATTGTTTGTTTTTGTCAGGTATGTCAAAAATCAGATAGTTGATATGTGTGCCATTATTTCTGAGGCCTCTGTTATGCTCCAATGGTCTAAATGTCAGTTTTGGTACCAATACCATGCTTTTTTGGTTACTGTAGCCTTGTATTATAGTTTGAAGTCAGGTTGTGTAATGCCTCCAGCCTTGTTCATTTTGCCCAGGATTGTCTTGTATAATAATAAAAAAATAAAAGATAAAGTTAAAAAGCATAAGATTAAAATAAATATATAAATAAAAATAAGAAAGAGTACTCCCTAGTAGCTTTGAGAGATAAAGACGTGATTTTCTTTCTATTTGTAATTTGTTACTTTCAAAAAGCCAGAGAGGCTCCCATTATCATACTTATAAATCAATATGAAAATCATTTCTAGGAAAGTGTTCTAAGAAATGATCCAAACATGGAGTTTATATGCATAAGTTTGCTTTTCTGTGTGTGGTTTTAAAAAGTTGAAAGCAACTTAAATAACCAACAATATTGAAAGAGTGAAAAAACCGTGGTACAACCTTTTTGTGAAGCATTACAAATCCAGAAATGAAAACTTGCTTATAATACCGTGAACACTAAAAATAATTGCAAAATATTATGACTCTCATGATTGCTCTGTCAAAGTTTCATATGCAAAATGAAAGGAAAATTTTCCAAAGTTTAGCTGGTGAAATTTAATAAATAAAAAAGCAATAAGCCTGATAAATGCATCTCAAATTTGCATAGCATAGTCATTTTCATGTTCAAATAAATTTGTAACAGCCTTTGGGTACCTAACCCATAATGAAATATAGGAGTTTATAACTTCAAAATAAAAATTACAGTAGAATTTCATTTATTATATTGCTTTTTATTTTCTATACATTCTAAAAAAATTGTCAAAGCTTTTACAATTTAAGGATGGATAAAAGATACTATTTATGGCAATTTTATGGACTACATAAAATAAAAACCTTCATGTTATCAAACTCCTGAAAAATGCTAGTAGCAGCATATTAATATTAACTTAAAATTACATAGTTAATTTTGAAAAGAAATCCCCAGAGGCCAAAATCAAAGAGGAAATTGGAAAACAGAGCCGTTAGCTGAAGTGGATGACTTGTTTGTTCTTAGGGTAACTTGTTATTAGAGAGGAATGTCCAAGAGGAATAGGATTTAATAATTGTGCAAGGAAAGAAATGGGAATCTGTGTTGATGAGAGGCAAGGGCTGATAACTTCTTCATGAATCCTGGACAATCAAAGGCTGCAACTTCAATGAAAGTGTGGACTAGAGTAATCCACTCACATTGATGGAGTGATAACAAAGCAACTTGCTTCATCTTGGAGGCTGTGTAAGAAAAAATATCTCCTGGGAAATTTGAAATTTTGCATCTCCCTTCACATTGGGTCAAAGATGTGGTTTGCTGGTTTAATAAGGTATCTGAGGGGCGGAGGAGGAAAGTACTGGTATCTAGGATCTGCTAATTTCTATGGTGACGATAACATCAGTATTACTGATTTCAGGCTACCAAAGTGATATGATGAACTAGGAATTAGGGAGAGATGTGGACAATCAGCTGACACAAACCAGTGTGAGCTAGCTTCATCCAGCACCCTGCTGATTTAAAGAGTGAGCTCATATCATTTGAATAATCCAATAATAAAAAGGTCATAGAAAGGTTACGTATTCGGTAAAAAGGTGAACTAGAAAAAATAACAACCCATTGGCACATTTAATATATTTATTGCCCATTTATAATTTGACTCTGTAACAAAATACAGAGGTCCTTTCTAAAAATGTTTACACAGACAGCTGGTCTCACCTAGTTTTCTAGGTTAACTGTATAACGTTCACACTGTAGGTTTTATAAACCCTAACAAAAATTGCTTTAGGATTTATCTTTGATGCATCTGACAAAGCAAATGCAATATTGGTCTGAAGAGAAACTCTCCACCTAGTTTGCACAGAAAACGTGCAGTGAAAACTAATCAGTGCATAATACAAAACTTAAAATATTCAATGAAACAAAATATATGTCAGCATTAGCAGAAACAAAAGTAAGCAGTATAAACTTTTAACAACCGTAAAGATTGTGTATGTGTGTTTGTCTTTGTATTTGTGTGTGCAGGCCTATAAGTGTGATCCCATGTCTTTTTATATATATATATATATATATATATAAAACTTTTTAGGTTTTGGGGTACATATGAAGAACATGCAAGATTGTTGCATAGGTACATACATGGCAATGTGGTTTGCTGCCTTCCTCCCCATATCCTATATCTGGCATTTCTCCCCATGTTATCCATCCCCCACTCCCTACCCGCCACTATTCCTTCTCTAGTTCCCCCCAACAGACCCCAGTGTGTGATGCTCCTCTCCCTGCGTCCATGTGTTCTCATTGTTCAACACCTGCCAATGAGTGAGAACATGCGGTGTTTGGCTTTCTGTTCCTGTGTCAGTTTGCTGAGAATGTTGGTTTCCAGGTTCATCCATGTCCCTACAAAGGACATGAACTCATCGTTTTTTATGGCTGCATAGTATTTTATGGTGTATATGTGCCATATTTTCCCTGTCCAGTCTATCATCGATGGGCATTTGTGTTGGTTCCAAGTCTTTGCTATTGTAAACAGCGCTGCAGTGAACATTTGTGTGCATGTGTTATAACAGAATGAATTATAATCCTTTGGATATATACCCAGTAATGGGATTGCTGGGTCAAATGGAAGTTCTATTTCTAGGTCCTTGAGGAATCACCACACTGTCTTCCACAATGGTTGAACTAATTTACACTCCCACCAACAGTGTAAAAGTGTTCCTATTTCTCCACATCCTCTCCAGCATCTGTTGTCTCCAGATTTTTTAATGATCGCCATTCTAACTGGCATGAGGTGGTATCTCAATGTGGTTTTGATTTGCATTTCTCTAATAATCAGTGATGTGAGCATTTTTTCATATGTTTGTTGGCCTCGTATATGTCTTCTTTTGTAAAGTATCTGTTCATATCATTTGCCCACTTTTGAATGGGCTTGTTTGTTTTTTTCTTGTAAATCTGTTTTAGTTCTTTGTAGATTCTGGATATTAGCCCTTTGTCGGATGGGTAGATTGCAAAAAAATTTTCTCATTCTGTTGGTTGCCAGTTCACTCTAATGATTGTTTCTCTTGCTGTGCAGAAGCTCTGGAGTTTAATTAGGTCCCATTTGTCTATTTTGGCTTTTGTTGCCAATGCTTTTGGTGTTTTAGCCTTGAAGTCCTTGCCTATACCTATGTCCTGACTGGTTTTGTCTAGATTTTCTTCTAGAAGATCCCATGTCTTTAATAATGGAGGACTATCTGTGCTTTCAACATATTCTGAATGAGTTTAAGGCTATACTTTTGTCAAGGAAGTTCTGTATTTCACTCAATTTTCAAATTTATTTTTACAGAACTTCCTGAAACCTTTCTTATTACTTAAGTTTTTTTGTAGGTACAATTATGTTTTACTGTTCATTTCTAAGACTGCTTATGTCTCATTCCTTTTTTTATCATAGTATCAGTGTTCTTAAAGATGTATCAATGTACTGAGGCTTTTCAAATAACATGTGTTTAATTTTGTTACACTTAAATATTATTTCTTAGAGTTTTAGTTTATTGAATTATATTTATATTCTTATTTCTTGGTAATTTCTTTCTTGGGTTTTCTTTGGAATTAAAGTGTTAGTCTTTAAAACTATTCTTGTGGTTGGGGCTTAAGTCATTAACTTAGTAAATTTCTTTTATTTCAAGTATGCACTTCTAAATCTAGCTATTTCTTTATTTGTTCCCATTGTTCCATTCTAAATAAATGTTTGCAGAGAATAGAATGCCAAATATTACCTTGCTTTATAAAGCTAACGTATGTTTGAATTAGACAAGAATAGCATGGAAAATAAATTCTATAGATATAAGATTTCACCTGTGAGTATGGGTACAAAAAAAGGTTCAATAAAATGTTAGCAAACAAAATGTGATAATATATTTTTTAATGCAATGTAGATATCTTGTGTTCATACTGGAAGAGCAACTATGATTCTACATATGGTAAAATATTATGTCATTTTCCACTACCATAAGGAGAAAATAATATGAATAGCTTATTAGTGCCATGAATGAGTAAATAACCCATATTAGTTACTTGACTGATCTTCTTGTCTCTACAAGAGAGACCTGTGAACTTGGATAATATAGATTTCACTGTGATATACCAATGATTTATTTCAACCATTGAGCAGCCTACACATTGTCTTTCCTTTAGGTGGATAGGGGAGAATGGAAATGTGATACAATCTCTTCTTAGTTGAAATGAAATCTTAGAAATTTTACTTAGGTGTATTAAATTCACAGCAAGAAAATAAACTTTATAATTTGCTCACTATGAAAGATGATGATAGTTTTTAAGTAACATGTATATATGTATACATTTATTTATTCAAATACAAATTTGATTAATAATATAATATGATATACCAGAGACGGTCATTTTTGACAAAAATAGTATGAAAATAATATTAATTCACTGTTTAGTAACATTTCTTCACTGAAAATAGTATCACATCTAATATGCTTATAATACATATATAAATTCTTTTTAATTATTTGTTGGTAAGTAGTATAACTTAAGTGTACATGTGTTAGAGGGGATATATAATGAATGTGTCTATGTGTTTATATGAAGAATATATATATATATATACACACACACACATACTAGATCATGTACTTGTTCAAGTTTCCCTTTGAATACACACAGACTGACGTTGACCACTTCTTATAAATTAATGATTCATATACCTTTACATATTAATAAAGTGCCTTTTATCTACATCTCTGAAACTGGAGAGAGTAAGTAATAACGAATAGAGGGAAAGGAGGATTTGTGCTGATTTCTGAGAAGAGGCAGTGAAAATATTTTCGTCATTTTCTTACTATCTTATACTTCCTTACTACAGAACTTCTCTTTACATGAGTATCTCATTGAGAATTACAGAAGAAATTAAGCATTTTCTATGAAAGAGAGGTCTGGTAACTCAAACTTGCTAATTTATCTCTTTCTGCCTCTTTTTTTGGGATATTTAAAATCCAGTATTAATTAATGCTGAAAAGTCAGTGCTTATTCCTAGATACACAGAGAACTAAAATGTAGGACATATTTGGATGAAAATATATAGTTCCTGTACTTGGAATTCAGGTTTGCATTTGGTGCCAAAGATACAATCTAAGTAAGATACAGTTCCTGCTTTCAGGGAACTTGACAGATTTCTAAAGTAGACAATTAAGTTTACAATTAAAAGTGGAAACTACAGGCTATATGCACAGAAAAGGCAGAAATAGAAAACTTTTAAAAAAACTTCTCTAATATGTATTAAATTATTCATTTGTATTTGTATCTGAAACCATCAGAATCCCCTACCATCAGAATAACTCACCACAATATACCAAATTTTTATAAGTTAAACTCCTATGGAAATGTTATTATAAAATTTATTATACAGTGTCAGAGAAACCTGGAAGAGTGACTTGAACTTACTACATGGGAAGGTTTGAAGTAACTTAAGTCAATAAGTATATATGCATTTCCTGTATGTTCTTAGTCCAGCTACTTCTTAATTCTGTTGTTTTTTTTTTTTAATCTCAACTTGTAGAAACTCTAATAATACATATAAGGTTATTTGCAGTACACACAGTCCATGAATTATAGTTCTCTTCATCACTAAGTCCATGTGTTTGTTAACTGTTTAACTCCAATGTTTCAGTTATGTGTTTTTTATTACTTCCTAACAGAATATACTTTAATATAAGACAACCTTTCAAATGGAAGGTTCTTATGCTGTAAAATTAAATGGCATCCAATTTTACCAATTGCATACAATAATTAAAATAAATATACTGTTGTATAATACTTTAAATTACCATTGAGTTGTATATATCATATATTGAAAATGTTTTTCTCCATGGCTTGAAATATTAGAGGGTATTATCCCTCTTTTCTTTTGCCTTGCTTTGCTCACCACTCCTAACCTCCCTGACCTATTGCCATAGAAGAAAGTATAATTCAGGAACGAAGTTAATAAGGAGAACTTTCCAAGTTTAACTTTATTTCTGAAATAGTTTGCCTGATTTCTTCATGGGTGCTATTTGATTAGAGTAACTCACTTCCAGACCAAGAGTTATTATAGATCATGAGGATGTATATGTCTCACATTCAAAGTAGAATAGAGGCCAAAGAAAATAAAATTCACTACAGGGTCGACATATTCCTTGAATGTAGGATGAAACCAGAACCATGAAATAAAAAAAAAAAAAAACATTTAAGTAATAAAATAAGGAATCCCTCAAATTGCAATCTTCAATATCAGTTTTGTCAGTATGATTAATCTGAATAATAGAGTCTGACTAGGTATTGAATGCCAAGTGTTAGAATACTTCAGAATGGCAACTTGAGCTGGCAATAGTCTGACACTTAGGATAATCACCACATTTGGTAAGTCATTATGATTAGCCTAGGGTCTTCAGAAATCCTTTCTCAGGGATTTCTCAAGACCTCAAAGAAATGAGGCTGCATGTATTTTCTGTGGACGTTTTCTTCGTTATGCTTCTTTGGGAACGAGGTCAGTCCTGAATGTCTCGAAGCTTACCATGTGCTATAAGATTGATGGTATCTCTTTTTAGCTGCAATTTTAGATATGGCAGGAAGAGTTATTTCCACTCTTTTATGTCCCCAATTCTTCTTTGTATTGAGGTGAAAACACTAACTTTTGTCTAGTTTCTCCTTGTTTTTTCCCCTCCCTTCATAAAACGTGTGCAAATAAGCACTTAGGTTACTTTTATTTCTCCAGTCTTTGCCCATGCAGTGTCTCTGTTTCTCTCACTCTGTCCTCACTCTCTCATTCTCTCTCCCTCTCTCTCGCACACACACATACTGTCTGAAAATCAGTAATTCTTGTACACACTTCTACTTTAACTTGCTTGCCCATAAACCTTATGAGGCATCTCCAGGCTGGAGATTTACCATCAATAAACATAGAGCTGTCTATTTCACATCTATCTTTTGGCCATAAATGAAACCTTTTAGAAGAAAATACTTAAAATTGGCATGGTAGAATTTTAGTTTTCTCCTATCTACCTTTCAAAAGACTATGTAATGAAGACTTTTTATTTAACAAACAAAGCCTGCTATTTCAAATGAGGGATTCTGAAACTATTCTAGATAAAACGAGTCATCTGTGGAGAATCATCTCCAACTCTCACCATATTATTTGGTAATTATTCTTTTGTGCTCATCTCTGATATATGTCAAATTTCAACTTTATTTTACTAAAATTGCTGTGCTGACTTCCCTTAGGAACTTCTGCATGTGTGTTGTGTAACACATTTCACAATTACTGTTGTCTCTGAGGAATGAAAGGGCTCACAATTTCTCTCTCAGAGTCTGGGAGGGTCCTGCTGGCAACATAATTGTGAAAGTTGCCAAGACAACACCAGCCTTCCCTGAGAGCAGAAGGACACACAGAAAAAGCAAAACAAAACACTCAAATGCTGCCTTTCAGCCTGGAGGGTCAACAGAAAACTTCAGTTATAGATGTGGTCCAGGTGATCGGGATTCTGACCACAGCAGTCTTTAATTTTCTTTTGAATGAATTATTTCCATGTCATCTTGAGATTCTTGTTTTTACTTTCTTTGTTTTTTTTCCCCTATTTTTCTACCTTTACCTAGACTTTCTTACTGCCTACCTTATTATTTTACTTACTTTAAAAGAATATTTGAATTGTTCATAGAGATCAAAAGAATAACACAAAACCACATACTCTCATTCTTATATCAAGACGTATCTTAAAATTGATCTTAAAATGGATAAGCCACCATAAGTTAAAAAGTCACTCTCAAAACAACAAAACACTTAAATATAAAGTTTACAGTGAAGAAGTAAATGCCCCCACCCACCCAATCAATGTGATAAAAATTCAAGGGAAATAAAAAACAAAGTTCACTTTTTCATTAAAAGTGCTAACAAAAGTTCTCATTAAAAATAAAGTCTAGTTAAAAAATTACAGCATCTCTCTAGTTCTCTCTGTGATTATTATGGAACAATAATACTTTGCAGCATCAACATTACACTGATTGAATAATTTTATGTGGATATTTTTATAAGAAAAATGTATGATAAAAATAGAGACTTTATAATTTTTTGTTTCATGTAGTTTTTCTAAGTAACAAAGATTTAAGATCTTTAATGAAATTTGCTTACTTCACACTGACCCATTTACAAAAAATGAAAGGAATAATATTATTAATTTTATTCTTTCAACTCATTTTTATAATTCTATATACAGTCAAGAAACATGAACATGTCATAAGCTGTGCTTACTAGCTTTTAAATTTTTTCATAAAACACCAGTAACTGAATTTCTTCACCAATATGCTTCCTCTAAATTAAAAGTAGGAGACCAGAGTGACTTTTATTCTGACTATAACTACATATTTTCCACACGAACCTATTTAGGTGCGCAATGTTTCTCTTACATCAGAATCTTCTGAATTTAAAGAAATAGAGGGGGGGTATTACTTAATAGGCCATAAACTTTTTCCCTACAGGGAGGATTGTACACACTTAATATAAGATAAGTAAAACACATGATATACTCGTCAATGTAGGCATATAGTAGTCATAAAACCAAGCTCTTTTCAAAACTTTCACACCTCAATCTATTTAATAGTCATCCATTAAGTAAAAAATATTCACATTTTATAAGTAAATTTTTCCAGAATTATTTCACTCTATAGCTCTGTAATTGTAACATTTAAGATAATATGTCATTATTTTATAAAGCCAAATATATCTTTTATTTTTCTTCTAAATGAGACACAATTTAATTTCAAATACATTTTAAATTAATCATTTTAATGAATATGTTATTTTCAGATGATCTTACTTTTATAAAAATAGTATTTATTTGACAGAAATGGTTATCTGATTATAAAATTTAAAAAACTACTCTTTATTTTTAATACACTGGTATGAATTATTTGGAAAAAAAAACATGGTCTTTTGACTCAGGCACCTGTAGAAAAGATAAACTATTTTACTATACTATTTTTAAGAAATAGTTTTACAAATTCACAAACACATTTTCTTAATCAAATTCAATTTTCTTATTTTTAGATATTGTTTGTTAAGCAGATTTCTAAAGTGAAAATGATAAACTCTTTGTGAACTTGAGTCTAATTTCAAAGAATCAATCATTTTTACAAGGCCTGTAATTCACGAGGTGAGGTGAGGTTTACACGAATGCTCTTTTCCTTTCTTGGTAATATATTACTGTAGAAGCATTCAAGAAATTCCTTGGCTTAAACAACATACCGAATGAGACAGAAATAAGTGTTCTCCCTGGCACTCCCCAACTTTTAAAATAGATTAATGGCCGTCTTAATGTGCTCATTTTATTGCCACATAAAACATCAAGCAGATTGCATCAGCACAAGCTTAATGGTAAGAAATAGCAAGGCTTGGGTTTTGAAGATGTTGATGTAAGAAAACAAATTAGAATTGTAAGTTCATCAGGGAAACAGCTTGGGGGAAAGTATATCCTCTTGAATCCAGGATAGGGCTCAAACCATGTTTCGTGAAGGACTACTAGGACACTGGTGCAGAAAGCCACATTTCTCTATAAAAGCAGGTTCTTGGAGTGATTACCAACAACATGTCTTTAGAGATAACAGAAAGAGGCCTCTGTTCTCCAGATTATCTTCATCTAGCTTGTACTTTAGAGCTGTAGTAGATTTTAAATCTCATCTCATATTTTATTGTCTTTAAAAATACTCATATTTTATTGTCTGTAAAAATACAACAGTTTAAATTTTGCAAAAAGAGCAAAACATCCATTATCTCACATTATTTTTATTTTTCACAGCATTTTACTGGTTACACATATTTACACCTAATATGTATTTAAGCACGTTTATTCATTCCACAACTGTATATCTTGTGCCTATATATCCCATTTAGGGAAGTAAATTTATGAGTCAAACAGACACAAACCCTTCCCCCAAAGTGGTTATAATTTAGTGACAAATGTAAGCATTAAGGAAGTGATTGCCTATTTTATTAGTTGTGGTTATCAGTTAAGGTGTCATGATCAGTTTTCCGCATTCCTGTTCCTGTCAAATCTTTTAAGATAATCATATTTTCTGTCTAGCTATTTTTCTATTAAGTTAGTGAAACATAATATAATCAGACCTCCAACCCACACCCTCTGCTATGGACTCATTTTTTTTCCAATAAGGAGAAAACATTATTGCATTGGGAATAACAGGCATCAATTGAAGATGGACTTACATGATATTTTCCTCCCTATTCTAATGTCAACATGTCAGAATGTGGAGATATCACTAAGTCCTGTTCTCACCATTGTGCAATAATGCATCCACCTGGTTAGAGTAGGGATGGAGAAGAGGGAGCCCAGTGTGTGCCTGAGACGGAGAAAAGGTTGAATTCTTGTGAGGGTAAAGAATTGTGAAATGCAGAGGAAATTGAGACAAATTTTACTTACTTTCACAACATTTTGGAGGCACAACTCTACACCTTGGAAATACACATTCAAATTCTGTAAGGCTACCTAGTAAGATGAGTTATCTTAGAGGGAATTGTAAACGTTATTACAATTATGTCTATGTCTGTTACTGGAGAGCATGGGAGGGTGTGTGGAGGAATCTAATTTATAAGTGATGAGCATCTATTATGGTCTCCCACTTTCACTAATGTTTTCTCATTTAATATCCACTAATAAATGTATGGGTTGTGTATACTTATCCTCAGTTTTGGGAAGCCTAAAATTAGGCTGAGACATCAAGAAAATTGTCCAAAAGGAACAATGTAAACCGTTGTATATCTTATTCTACTGCACGTAAGATAAAAACCAAAAAGTATCAATAAGTACTTATCTGTAGAACAATTGGCAATCTGTTTATTGTTCTTTCCATAATAAGGCTGAACTTGTTTGAATTTCCAGTCAGCCGATTCTAGACCTTTTTTAAGTGCTGTGTCATTAAAGTCACTCATCAAATTATTAAAAATCTATTTGCAATAACTTAATCCCCAAGTTTTTGCTGTAGGGTTTTCTACATCTAGGTTTATACGAAATGAAAGAGAAACTACATCAAAATTTGCAATGTGGAAGTCATCACTGAAAAATAATAGATTTTTATTATGCTGATTATGGGACATAATTCAATAAATCACAAGTAATAATAATGTCTTCTTTGTACTTTGGTAGGCAAAACACTTTAACCTAAATTAGCATGTTTTAAAACTACTTGTAAATATATCTGGAGAGTATTGTAATATAAATTAACACAAAGAGCCTCGTGTCTTTCTGCCAACTTTGGCTTAGTAAAAATGAGTATACAACCAAGAAAGCAAGCTAATATTTAAAAACAAGAGCCATTAAGAATCTCTATGCTGTTTGTCAGAAGAGTTAAGTAGGTATCATTTCAAGATCTTCACAGTTTTCAAAACGTTAATTTTCTCCTAACATATATTAATACTATAACAATTTATATATTATGATACAAATATAATATATAATAGGCAGAGCAGCGGGATAGAACATAAAGTCCCCAATGATTGCAATAATAAATATAGATTTAGAATTAAATCAACTTGTTTAATACAAAAATCAAAAGAATCAATTTTTAGAACAATTGTCTACTCATTAAAGAGAAAATGGATTAGATTCTTGTAAAATACATTCACAGATATTTTTTAAAATAAAGGCTAAAAAACAAAGTAATGAATGTACCAAAACATAACATTAATGATTATTTATATAATCTTCAGTTATATGTTTTGTAAATATTTTATTAAAAGATAGATATCAGAAAGGATGAGCTAGAACAGACCTGAGCTGGTTTGGATTCAGGTCAAGATAAGCATGTATAGAGGCGGTCCTGCATCATCTCTCTTGGTTCCTCATGGTATTAAACCTGCAGCTCATGGGCAATGATGCTGGCCCCAACTGTTAAATGTACGAGCTCAGAAGTGCAGAATCTCCCCTCATTAACTTCAATGTGAGCGATATTGCAAGAACACATGGAAACACAGCGTTCCACCCTATTACCTGTTACCCTGCTGAAACATAGATATGCACACCCACATTTATTACTGTGTCATGGCCTTCTACAAAGAAAACATTACATATTGAAATAAATAGAAATTTTAAAATTACATATATCAAAAACCTTATAAGGATAATATTAGGAGTTATTTTTTAAATCTCTATGCATATCAGATTTTAAGAATAAAATCAGCCCCTCAATATTCAACAACACTTTAAGTCCTGCAATCTAGAAATTCAAAATCCAAGAAATATTTTTCCTCCTTCAAACAAACATTATAACATTTTCAAAGATCTCCAATATGACACTTTCCTGTTTTTTCTTTATAAATGCTGTCATTCCTTTGTTTTCAAACATATTTCACCATCTATCAGAGACATCTCAACACCCTTTTCAAAGACTTTAAAAATGCTAATTTATAATGTCCACCTTTTCCTTCTATGCTTAGAATTGAGATATCTCATTGTCCTTTCATGCTCTTTTCTTTTTTACCTACCGTATGTAATTTTATTTTGATATGTTGTTTCTTTTTTTAAATATTTATTTATTATACTTTAAGTTCTGGGGTACATGTGCAAATCGTGCAGCTTTGTTACATAGGTAGACATGTGCCATGGTGGTGATTTGCTGCATCCGTTGCCTTGTCATCTACATTAGGCATTTATCCTAATGCTATTCCTTCCCAGTCCCCTCACCTCCTGCTATTCCTCCTCTAACCCCCACACCCCTGGCCCCGGTGTGTGATGTTCCCCTCCCTGTGTCCATGTGTTCTCATTGTTCAACACCCACTTAGGAGTGAGAGCATGTGGTGTTTGCTTTTCTGTTCTTGTGTCAGTTGGCTGAAAATGATGACTTCTAGATTCATCCATGTCCCTGCAAAGGACAGGAATTCATCCTTTTTTATGGCTGCATAGTGTTCCATGGTGTATACATACCACATTTTCTTTATCCAGTCTATCACTGATGAGCATTGGGGTTGGTTCAAAGTCTTTGAACAGTGCTGCAATAAGCCATATGTGTGCATATGTCTTTATAATAGAATGATCTTTAATCAATCAATATTAGCTTGTTTTCTTCATTGTATGTTCATTTTTATTAAGCCAAAGTTGGCAGAAAGACATGAGGCTCTTTGTGTTAATTTATGTTACAATTCTCTCCAGGTATATTTACAAGTAGTTTAAAAATATGCCAGTTTAGGTTAAAGTGTTTTACCTACCAAAGCACCCAGTAATGGGATTGCTGGGTCAAATGATATTTCTATTTCTAGAACCTTGAGGAATCACCACACTGTCTTCCACAAATCATGAGTGAACTCCCATTCACAATTGTTACAAACAGAATTAAATTCCTAGGAATACAACTAACAAGGAATGTGAAGGACTTCTTCAAGGAGAACTACAAATCACTGCTCAAGGAAATAAGAGACGACACTAACGATGGAAAAACATTCCATACTTATTGTTAGGAAAAGTCAATATCATGAAAATTGCCATACTGCCTAAAGTAATTTATAGATTCAGTGCTATCCCCATCAAGCTACCAATGACTTTTTTCACAGAATTGAAAAAAACTGCCTTAAACTTCATATGGAACCAAAAAAGAGCCTCATAAGCAAAAAACAAACAAACAAACAAACAAAAAGAAAACAAACAACAACAAAAAAACAAGCTGGAGGCATTACACTACCTGACTTCAAACTATATTACAAGCCTACTGTAATTAAAACAGCATGGTACTGGTATCCAAACAGAGATATAGACCAATGGAACAGAACAGAGGTCTCAGAAAGAACACCACACAACTACAACCATCTGATCTTTGACAAACCTGACAAAAATAAGCAATGGGGAAAGGATACCCTATTTAATAAATGCTGTTAGGGAAACTGGCTAGTTATATGCAGAAAGCTGAAACTGGATTCCTTCCTTACACCTTATACAAAAATTGACTCTCCATGGATTAAAGATTTAAACATGAGGCCTAACACCATAAAAACTCTAGAAGAAACTCTAGGCAATACCATTCAGGACATAGGCATGACAAGGACTTCAGGACTAAAACACCAAAAGCAATGGCAACAAAAGCCAAAATAGACCAATGGGATCTAATTAAACTTAGGAGCTTCTGCACAGCAAAAGAAAATGTCAATAGAGTGAACTGGCAACCAAAAGAATGGAAAAAATTTTTGCAATCTACCCATCTGACAAAGGGCTAAAATCCAGAACCTATGGAGAACTTAAATTTACAAGAAAAAAACAAACAACCCCATCAAAAAGTGGGTGAAGGATATAAACAGACACTTTTCAAAAGAAGACATTTATGCAGCCAAGAAACATATGAAAAAAAGCTCATCATCACTGGTCATTAGACAAATGCAAATCAAAACCACATTGAGATACCACCTCATGCCAGTTAGAATGGCGATCATTAAAAAATCAGGAGACAGCAGATGCTGAAGAGGATGTGGAGAAATATGAACGCTTTTACATTGGTTGGTGGGAGTGTAAATTAATGTCCTTACGTATTCTTGTAAGAATAAGATTTATCTTCCTCTGCTGAGCAAATCAGTTGTAAGAGGAAGGTGATAATGTTGATGTTAAGAACTAGGGTTCAGTGGTTTCCAGCCACTGACTAGTACACCTTGCCCTCTGACTTCTTATAGGGCTGTTCTTGTAAATGACAAAGTCTGATTTTAAATTGAGTTGCTTTTTTAAAATATATATAACCAGAGTTCTTTTTGACTTTCTGTAAGTTTTAAATTATAATACCATTCACTGATGGCTCAAATCCCCCAAGTTGGAGCCATTCTCAACCCTTTCAACTTCCACATGTAGTTTTTCGGCAGATCCTACCAGCTCTACTTTCAAAGGATATCTAAAATAGAACCACTTTTCAACACCGCCACCACTTCACCACTAGAATAAGGCATCATCTTCTCTTGTCTGGGGTAAAATAACTTCCTAACAGATTTTTGTGTTTCTTGTACTGCTTCATTGCTGACTATTCTGCACATAAAAGTCAGAGTAATGTTTTTAACATGTCATTTCTCATTTCAAAAACCTCGTTTTATCCTAAAAATGTAAAGCTCACTAGTGTTTACAATTCACTGAATGAATCAGCTTATCACCAAGACACAGTTATTCTAATTTCTTTACTATTTCTCAAAAACATCAAACATTCTGCTTGCACATGATTATCTGGTCATTCTTCCTGAATGGGCCATTCCCTAGGTCGGTGGCTCTCAAGTCATGGTCCCTGAGCCAGCAGCATGAGCACCACCTGGGAACTTGTTAGAAAAGCAAATTCTCAGCGTCCACTGCTGCAGCTACTGCATAAGAAACCAGAAATCTGTGATTTAAAAAGCCTTCCAGATGATTCTGAGGTATACTCAAGCTTCAGAATCACTGCTCCAAATATCCCTAAACCTATTACCACACTTCATTCTGGTTCTTATGCAACCAGACATAGGACTCTTCTTCACCACCAACCACAAAGAGCGTCCCTCTTCCTCTCCACAAGTTACCTTGATTTACTTTTCTCCATAACTCTTATCATCACTTGATATTATATTAAATGTTTATTTTTAATCTTTTTTTGTCTTCCCCAGTATGGCAGCAGGAGGACATTGTTTTTTCACTGCTTTATTCATTGAATATGGAATAGCGCATCCACAAATAGGTAATTCATATATATATATATATATATGAAATAGGTAATTCATATATATGTGTGTATACACACACATATACATATACACACACATATATACATATACATACACACACACATGTTTCAAATATATCAAAAGATATATATGAAGTACCTATTTATTTGTTGAATAAATGAGGAATTGATAGATGCATTCAGTTATATTGGACCAACATAATAAAATCACATATGTCAAACTGAGAAACTTCTTGAAAGAACTGATCATGAAGAAAAAACAAGGAATAATGCATCTGACTTTCTGAAGCAAGTTCTAAGATAAATATAAATTGTTAGAATTATTAAGGGAGTCCTCAAGATTTAGAGACCAAGAATTCTTAGTTTGAATCTCTAATGTGACTGTCTTAGACAATTTCATTAAGGTCTTTGAGTCACAGTTCTCTTGCCTATAAAATAAGGAAAACAAAAATGCTTAGTTAACTAATAGTGATAATTCAGATTATAAGTTATAAACATGCTTAGTAAAATGACTGAGATATTAGTATTAGTACAATAATAATCTTTGTACTCTATTTTTAAAATCCTATTTTTTAGGAAAAAATGCATGTAAGCCTCTCTATGGAAAGAAAATATAGTATCCGAATTATTGGTGTTGCCTTTAAGAATGGAAGTCACCTGTTTTTCCTTTGCTCTTATTTTTCTTACACTCCTGAAAACCAAAGAATAAGATGATAATTCTTTTAGTGGTAATAAAGTTGATAATGTATTTTCTTTATATGCATTAATACCTTACACATGATTTATTTGCTCCAAATATTCACAAAATAGTGACCTAAATCAGGAAACTCAATAGTAGCTGATATAAATGCTTCATACTATAATTTTCTTAAAGGCACATTGTTTCAAAAGACTGTTATAATATTAAATTTGATTATGAGATTAAGAAAACATTCTTCTCATCCTACTGAAAACATGTACACACAGAGACAGAAATTTTAAAAAGTGACTATTGACATTTTTTTCTGCAACCTAACCATACCCAGTGGTTTGATTAGTGCACCTGTATTTCCATGGGTCAAATCTCTGTATGTGGCATTATCTTCACTTTGAGACCCAATGAGCATTTCACCTTTATTATGTCCAAAAGAAAGTTTTGTTTTTCCCCAAAATCTATTTCATCCCTTGTCCTTCCTATTTTGGAGAATGACACCATCATCCATTTTTGGCTGTATCATCCTGCAGCCAAAAATATAGTATCCAACCTTTTTCTCCCTCTTTTCTTCTCTTAACCCCTGTCTAATTTATAAGCAAGTCCTGTGAACTGTAACTCAAAATACATTTTAATTCATTTCAATGTTTCTCTCTTTACTATGCTTCCAAGCTACTGTCATCTGGTATTGAGCTACTACAGCAGATTTTTTTTTAATTGATCTGTTTGTGTCAAACTTTCACATATAATTCATGCTCTACACAGCAGTCAAAATTAAGCAATAAAATTTAATTATATTTTTATAGTTAATACTAATGTAGAGCTTATTTCTTTAGACATAATGTTGCAATTCTTTTTCTTTTTGTTGTTGTTGTTGATACCGAGTCTTGCTCTGTTGGCCAGGCTGGAGTGCAGTGGCAGGGTCTTGGCTCACTGCAATCTCCATCTCCTGGGCTCAAATAATTCTCCTGCCTCAGCTTCCCTAATAGCTGGGATTACAGGTGTGTGCCACCGTACCCAGCTAATTTTTGTATTTTTAGTAGAGATAGTATTTCACCATGTTGGCCAGGCTGGTCTTGAACTTCTGACCTCAGGTAATCTGCCCACCTAGGCCTCCCAAAGCGCTGGGAGTACAGTCATGAGCCACTGCGCCTGGCCAATTATTTTACTTTTTTTTTTTTTTTACTTACTCCCCAAAACAACACCAACAAAGATTCTAATTTTATATACATCATGTCTGTACCATGAAAAGGTCAAGTAATTGTCAAAATTAAACAGTCGGTATTTCAAACTCAGGCAAGTAACTCAGGGTCTCATTAAGCAGTATACCAACAACCTCTTATCATATTATTTCTTTCTTAAAATTCTCCAGTGGATTTTGTCTCACTTCTAAAAAAAGTTCAATTCTCACAAAGATGTAATAAAGTGGGCATGACTTGCACAGTGTCAGGCACACAATAAGGGTTCAATAAATATGATTGTCACCCCCTTCTAAAAGATTGCTGTGTTTTTCCAAAGATTATTAGAGCAGATCCTCAGTAAATATTCTGTGAGTTTAAAGTCAGCACAAGTCATTTATTGAGCACCCAGGAAAAAAGGTCATGTGTAATAAAGACTGACATCCACATCCTTCAAGTTCCTTATGTTTTCTGGCATGATAAATACCTCTGTAATGGAAAGGAAGAAGCAAGAGTTATTTATGGTACAAGTGGAGATGATATATTTTTAAAAGGTTGTGCAGAGCTTTTTCTAATACAAATTATCTGCTTTTGAAAGAATGAAGGGAAGGCGTAGCTACATGTAAAGCAGGGGTGGAGGGTCAAGGACCTGGCACACATACAACAGTTTCATACTACAACTTTTTTCCAACAAGAAAAATAATTTAAATCAAATCATTTCTTTTAAGTTGAAAAAGGGACATACTAAAAATTTCAAGAAAGTAAGGGCTAAAATATATTTGATACTACTCATTTTTTTCTATTTTACTTTAGATTGAGGGGGTACGTGTACAGATTTGTTACCTGGGTATATTGGGTGATGCTGAGGCTTGGGATACAAATGATTCTGTCACCCAATTACTGAGCATAGTATCTGATAGTTTGTCAACCCTTTTGCCTCTCCCTGTCTCCTCTCTCTAGTAGTCCCAGTTTCTATTGTTGCCACCATCATGTCCCTTAGTACCCAAAGTTTAGCTCCTACTCCTAAGTGAGAGTTTGTGGTATTTGTGTTTCTGTTGCTGCATTAACTCATTTAGGATAATGGCTTTTAGCTGCATCCATGTTGCTGTGAAAGACATGATTTAATTTTTTAATGGATATGATACTACTCAGTTTTTTTATCTTTATATGTATAAGTTGCTATTTAGTGCTTTTTATTGTTCTATTTAAGTAACACACACACATACACACACACACACACACACACACACAGAGAGAGAGAGAGAGAGAGAGAGAGAGAGAGAGAGAGAGAGAGAATCTTAAGGTTTAAATTGTTTTACTTGTATCCTGATTGCCTGCCACCAGCTCTTTAACAGATTTTACACGTAAACTCTTCAAACATAGATGACTTTTGGAGCATCCCCTGAAGCTTAAAAAAAGAGTCCAGGGTTATCTTTTTCAAGAGGCCCAGTTACCTGGTTATTTTGCTGAAATACCTTTAAGCCTGTAGAGTCCAACTCCAGAAGGGTGAAGTCAATCCAACTGCTTGCAGCCTGGAGCAAATGGACTGCAAACCATAGAGCTCTCCATGGTCCTGCTGGAGAGGCATTGCTGGTGCATTCGCTCCTCTCAGACAATGAAAATTGACATTCTCCTGGCCCCGTGAAGGTATTTTGAATCCTGCTACCTTGATTAACAGTTACGACTACTCCGCTCAGTTGCTTTGAATTCCACTTTCATTAATCTGGTTAATAAGGTGTCTCCAGGTAACTCAGTCTACTCGCTATTTTGTGTAATTTATCGAATAAATAATTTGTGAAGAATACTGTGCTAAAAGTACTGAGAGACTCCCGTGAATAACATTAGTCATTTATTCTGAATAAATATATACTATAGCATATGTAATAACATATATACACAGATGACCCTATTTTTAGTGAGGATGGCACTAAGTTAAAAAAAAAAAAAGGATGGAGCAATATGCAAACTTTGTTATGTGGGGCATGTATTAAGCCAGTCTTTTGTTGCTGTCAAGAAATATGTAAGACTAGGTAATTTATTAAAAAGAAGATTAATTGGATCATGGTTCTGTAGGCTGTGGAGGAAGCATAGTGCTGGCGTCTGCTTCAGAAGCCTCAGGAAGTTTTTAATCATGGCGGATTGCAAAGCAAGAGTGGGGGAAAACAGGAACAATGCAGGGAGAAGGTAGAAAGGTGTCACACACTTGTAACCCACCTGATCTTCAGATTTAATGAGAACTCACTCACTATGGTGAGTACAGCACCAAGCCCTGAAGGATCCGCCACCACAACAGAAATACCTCTCATCACCACCCACCTCCAACATGGAGATGACATCTCAACATGAGAACATCATCCAAAATATATCAGAGTATGTACACATATAAGTTTCTGGAAGAACAACAAATACCATAAGGAGGTGAAAATGTACACTCAAAGGTGCAGATAATTACTATTCAAAATTGACATGTGTTCTTATTTTTAACATTTTTAACAATATGTGACAAAGCTGTAAATCCTTACAAACATATTATAAGAAATCTACGTTAGACCCAATGTGGACAGAAGTCAAAAGATGTTTTTACAACATACTGAGTACTTTTTCCTTGTGATTAGATCAGTGTTAATTTGTATTCCAACTGCCTGAATTCTAGATCTTGTTCTGTCACTTATTGCCTGCATGCCTCTCTGATCTCAGCTTTCTTCTTTAAATTGAAACATTTAGACTTGATAATCTATTAGTTCTACTTTTTTTTTTTAGATGAGCCATGGTGCTCTGACTTAAAATGTGTCCTATAAATACCTCTATTAATAATGTTTGCCAGTTACATACTGTGATATCTGACACATCATCAGATACATGAAGTTCTTAAAGTTCTAGTATATTTTAAACCTATATTTCTAAAAGACACACCCGAGTAATGTAACACAATGTTTACATGGCTACAATATACAAATTTTGCAAAATATTTTCTGTGCATTTCTAAAAAGTTTAGAAAATAGTAATATCATTAGTTATGTATTAATGAGGAAACTTTGATTAAAATTACAACTTTCCAACTCTATTGAATGTAATATATTTACCACATATCTGCCATTTCTAAAAGTACTGCAATATGTGACTCAAGTCCTAATGATTTCACCCAGAAGTTGTCAGTGTTATTGAAGTTCACTTGTATATTAGCCTGCTGGGACTCCCATAACAAAATATCACATGCAAGATGGCTTAAAGAAAAGAAATATGTTTTCACAGATCTGGAGGCTAGAAGTCCAAGATCAAGGTGTGGCAGATTTGGTTTTTCTGAAGCTGCATTCCTTGACTTGCATATAGCCACTTACTTTTTGTATTCTCACCTTGTCTTTTCTCTGTGCACATACATCCCTGATGTTTTTTGTGTTCCAATATCCTCTTCTTATAAGGACTGAAGTTGGGCTGAATTAGGGCCCACACTGATGGCTTCATTTTTAACCTAATTACCTCATTGAAAGCCCTACCTTCAAATACAATCACATTCTGGGGTACTGAAATGTAGGGCTTCAATGTATTAATTTTTGCAGAAAACGATTCAACCATAACAGTTGGGAAAGGGGTAAGAGGAGCCTCATATTCAGTGTGTAGATGTTCAGTTGATTCCCCAGTGTTCAGCATGTGTCTCTACCCTTAGCTGTTTGTTGTTCCCAGGAGCAGTTCTCTTCACATTCTCCAGAAGCTAAACTTGTGGTTTCTGGTGCTGTGAGCTTCATACCAAGTGTCAAAGATAATCTGGATATTTGTTCTTAGCTTTGTTGCAATATATTCTTCAACAATCACTTGATCAATCACTTCTCCCTTATTTAGTACCAGTTGTATTGTCATTTCCAAAGTGACAAGTGCTGTCAACTTTTTTGTGTGTCACATAATGATATGTAATAGATTGCTTCTTAGCTTTCTCCTCTGCTGCATAAGAGATTGTATTTCTCAAGCCTGTTGACTCAAGAACATTTTGGCCACCTAGTTTTCTTTTATTTCTTTCTTTTCTTTTTCTTTTTTTTTTTTTTTTTTTGGTGTTTTTTTTTTGAGTGGATGTTTAGCTCTGTCACCTAAGCTGGAGTGCAGTGGCACAATCATAGCTCACTGCAGCCTTGAACTTCTGGGCTCTAAAATTTTGTGACTCTTGTATCCTTTCACATTCTCTTTATCTTTGATTATTTATTCATTTTGCAACAATTCTTCCCCTGTCTGACTTTTGGGAAGGGGTTCTTGAGAGAACAAATATTTGTGTTCAACCTGCCATCTTTAATCAGAAGTTAGAAAATTTTTAGGTGAGAATATTCTACTCAAAGTGGATGTGATGCATAAAATTCAAATTTATTATAAAATGTATATTTGAAATATTATAACTGAATATGTTATTCAATCCACATTGTGCAGTTTAATTCATAATTAATCAGCTTAGCTCTTCCATTATTTTCTGTAATTATTTTTACTCAACTTCTACAGTTGTTAAAATTCAGTCCAAAGTGAGGAACTTGGCAAGAGGGCAGAAAATGAAATGTCAAGGAATTGGTTGCCATCTAGTACAACTTTATACCTTCTCCTTTTTATATAATTACTAAAGTTACTATGGGGAAATTTTTTTAAAGCAAGATTAAATTGATATTTTTTCATCTCAATTTAATATCCAATAAATGTTTATTCATTTCTTGTATTCATTTATAGTATTCAATTAGTGTTTATTAAGAGTATTATTCATTTATGTTTATTCATGTATAGTATTCAATAAATGTTTATTAAGACTACTATTGAGAGAGATAAATGTTTTTATATTTCTTAGTATTTATTTGTACTAGCAAATTTACTTTCACAGTTGAGAAAGTCAAAGTTCAAAAAATTTAGTAATCAACTGAAGGAGCAGTCAGTGTTGTCCACAGTCATATTATGTAATATAATGATTACGTATATCAGTGATTTGGTGATCTACTTCTAGTGTTTGCTTGGATTTCGTCCTGAAGTGTTCCCTAGGATTATTTTCATAAATAAATATTTGAGGGTGATTTCAGTCCAGGAATGAAACACAGCATAGCAAAACATATTTAATAAACAAACAGAATAGATTATGCCACTGAGTTTTATAACAGTTTAGTCTTAGTTAAAAGCTGCCTTCTTTATATCATTCAACTTTAAAATTTTACATGCTTAACCAGAAAACCAACAATTATTAAACCATGAGAATTGTACGTGTCAATAGAATCAAACTCTTTTAAAACTGCCATAGCAACTTAATTCTAAAAAAGATGACTCATTTCCTGTAAGAAAAACATATGTAATAGGCTGGGCACAGTGGCTCATGCCTGTAATCCCAGCACTTTGGGAAGCCGAGGTGGGCGGATCATGAGGTCAAGAGATTGAGACTATCCTGGCCAACATGGTAAAATCCCATCTCTACTAAAAATACAAAAAATTAGCTTGGTGTGGTCTTGCATGCCTGTAGTCCCAGCTACTCAGGAGGCTGAGACAGGAGAATCATATGAAACTGGGAGGCGAAGGTTGCTGTGAGCCAAGATTGTGACACTGCACTCCCACTTGGCCACAGAGCGAGACTTCATCAAAAAAGTAATAATAAAGCCAAAAAAAAGCTAATACCAGAAGAGGGAAGCTAACCAGAAAGGAGGGAAAAAGAAGGTTTTAGAACTCACCTCCATTCCTTCCTCTGGCTAACACTCTTTACACTCTTCTGTCTTCCCTTGAGATTATTAAAATAGACTGTACCTCGGCCCTAGTCGGTGCCCATTCCCCCTAACTCTTCACTCAACTATGTTTGTAGTCCGAAAGAGTGAGGACCCAAGGTTCACCAGCTCAATCCCAGCCCCGCCCCTTCGGCCCTGGCCGCAGGGCTGGGAGGAGAGGATGCCTTCGGAGGCACGCAACCCAAAAATAGTGTGGTGCCTCCAGCTCTGTTTTTACTGAAGTTTGCCTTGACAATGTGGACTTTAAAAATCTTATACTTGATTCTGCTGAGGGGGGAGTCCCAAGATGGACGAATAAGAGGCAGCTTCGGAAAGCAGCTCCCAGCAAAAGAGATGCAGAAGCCGAGTGGTCTCCACAGTTCCAAACGAGGTACCTACCAAGTTCATTTTTTGAGTCTGGTTGGACAGTGGGTATAAACCAAATAGGGCAAGTTGAAGCAGGTGAGGCACTGCGTCATCCAGGAGGTGTGTGCAACTGACCGGAGGACCGGGGGATCACCCCCTCTGGGACTTGGGTTCAGGTACAGCACTCTACCCAAGCTCCCTACAACCCACAGAACAGGATATCTTCGCCAGGCTGAAAAGCGTCAGTGAGCTGCCTGAACAGGGCAAAACAGAACTTCCGCCAGGGCAGGGGCTGTCAGCATAGATCTAGGTAGAGGCACTGGCTGATGCCGAGAAAGCCAAAAAGCTGGCAGGATGGAGCTGCCCACCCCCGAGTAAGGGGAACAGAACACAGGGAAACAGCCCAAATGGCAGGATGGGTCTCCCCCTCAACCCCGCACAAAGCCCAGCAGGCTAAAAAACTGTCACTCCAGAGTTACACACCCGGAACATCAGTTTGAGAGCAGGACCAATCTAGCACAGTGGTGGGGAGGGAAGCCACCCCTGCAGAAGCCAGCCTAATTTTCCTGAGTAAATAAAAGATGCAGCAGCTCCACTGAATCTGTGGCAGCCCAGCAGCGCCTCGGCAGGCAAAGGAAAGGCCACCTCCCCAAGCAGCCACCTAAGATCAAAACTATATAAATCCAATGAGATGGGAAGAAACCAGCACAAGAAGAATGAAACCATCAAAAACCAGAACATCTCTCTCCCACCATGAGATCACAACTCCTCACCACAAGGGAACAAAGCAGGACAGAGAATGAATTTGATCAATTGACAGAAGTGAGCTTCAGAAGGTGGATAATAACAAACTTCTGTGAGTTAAAGGAACATGTTCTATCCCGATGCAAAGAAACTAAAAACCTTGAAAAGAGGTTAGGCAAAATGCTAACTAGGATAACCAGCTTAGAGAAGAACATAAACGACTTGATGGAGCTGAAAAACACAGCACAAGAACTTCATGAAGCAAAGGCAAGTTTCAGTAGCCAAATAGATCAAGCAGAAGAAAGGATATCAGAGATTGAGGATCAACTCAATGAAATAAAACGAGAAGACAAGAAAAGAGAACAAAGAGTGAAATAAATGAACAAAGCCTTCAAGAAATATGGGATTACCTAATCTACGCCTGATCGGTGTACCAGAAGATGACGGGGAGAATGAATTCAAGCTGGAAAACACTCTTCAGGATATTATCCAGGAGAACTTCCCCAACCTAGCAAGGCAGGCCAACATTCAAATACAGGAAATACAGAGAACACCACAATGATACTCCTCTAGAAGAGCAACCCGAATGCACATAATTGTCAGGTTCACCAGGGTTGAAATGAAGGAAAAAATACTAAGGGCAGCCAAAGGGAAAGGTTGGTTCACCCACAAAGGGAAGCACATCAGACTCACAGTGGATCTCTCGGCAGAAACCCTACAAGCCAGAAGAGAGTGGAGGCCAATATTCAACATCCTTAAAGAAAAGAACTTTCAACCCAGAATTTCATATCGAGCCAAACTAAGCTTCATAAGTGATGGAGAAATGAAATCCCTTATGGGCAAGCAATTGCTGAGAGATTTTGTCACTACCAGACCTGCCCTACAAGAGCTCCTGAAGGAAGCACTAAACAGAAGGAAAAACCAGTACCAGCCACTGCAAAAAACAACCAAATGGTGAAAACCAATGACACAATGAAGAAATTATGCCAACCAAAGAGCAAAACAACCAACCAGTAATAAAATCACAGAATCAGATTTACACATAATAATATTAGCATTAAATATAAATGGACTAAATGCCCGAATCAAAAGACACAGACTGGCAAACTGGATAAAAAGCCAAGAACCATTGGTGTGCTGTATCCAGGAGACCCATCTCACGTGCAAAGGCACACAAAGACTCAAAGGGATGGAAGAAGATTTACCAAGTAAATGGAGAGCAAAAAAAAAAAAAAAAAAAACAAGGGGTGGCAATCCTAGTCTCTGATAAAACGGACTTTAAACCAACAAAAATCAAAAGAGACAAAGAAGTGTGTTACATAATGCTAAAAGGATCAATACAACAAGAGCTAACTATTCTAAATATATATGCACTCAATACAGGAGTACCCAGATACATATAGCAAGTCCTTAACAACCTACGAAGAGACTTAGACTCCCACACAATAAGTGGGAGACTTTAGCACTCCACTGTCAATATTAGACAGATCAATGAGACAGAAAATCAAGAAGGAAATCAAGGACTTGAATGCAGATCTGGGCCAAGTGAACTTAATAGACATTTACAGAACTCTTAACCCCAAATCCACAGAATATACATTCTTCTCAGCACCACATCACACTTAATCTAAAATGGACCACATAAGTGGAAGTAAATCACTCCTCAGCAAATGCAAAAGAACATAAATCATAACAAACAGCCTCTCAGACCACAGTGCAATCAAATTAGAACTCAGGATTAAGAAACTAACTAAAAACCACACAACTTCATGGAAAATGAACAACTGGCTCCTGAATGCAGACTGGATAAACAATGAAATGAAGGCAGAAATAAAGATGCTTTTCAAAACCAACGAGAGTGAAGACACAACATACCAGAATCTCTGGGATACATTTAAAGCAGTCATTAGAGTGAATTGGCAACCAACAGAATTGGAAAAAAATTTTGCAATCTACCCATCTGACAAAGGGCTAATATCCAGAATCTACAAAGAACTAAAACAGATTTACAAGAAAAAAAACAAACCCATTCAAAAGTGGATGAAGAATATGAACAGACACTTTACAAAAGAAGATATCGATAAGGCCAGCAAACATGAAAAAATGCTCATCATCACTGATCATTAGAGAAATGCAAATCAAAACCACATTGAGATACCGTCTCACACCAGTTAGATTCTGGAGACAACAGATGCTGGAAAGGATGTGGAGAAATAGGAACACTTTTACACTGTTGGTGACAGTGCAAATTAGTTCAACCATTGTGGAAGACAGTGTGGCGATTCCTCAAGGACCTAGAAATAGAAATACCATTTGACCCAGCAATCCCATTACTGGGTATATACCCAAAGAATTATAAATTGTTCTATTATAAAGACACATGCACACGTATGTTCATCATGGCACTGTTTACAATAGCAAAGACCTGGAACCAACCCAAATGCCTATCAATTATAGACTGAATAAAGAAAATGTGGCACATATATACCATGGAATACTACTCAGCCATAAAAAATGATGAATTCGTGTCCTTCATAGGGACATGGATTAAGCTGAAAACCATCATTCTCAACAAACTGACACAAGAACAGAAAACCAAACATGACATATTATCACTCATAGGTGGGTGTTGAACAATTAGAACATGTGGACACAGGGAGGGGAGCATCAGACACTGTGGTCAGTTGTTGGGGGGCTAGGGGAGGGACAGCAGGGGGTGGGGAGGGTGGGGAGGGATAATGAGAGGATAATACCAGATATAGGTGATGGTAGGATGAAGGCAGCAAACCACCTTGCCATATATGTACCTATGCAACAATCCTGCCTGATCTGCACATGTATCCCAGAACCTCAAGTACAATAAAAAATAAAAAGAAAAATAAAAAAAGAAAAATACATGTAATATATTTAAGATATAGTATAATTTAAACAATTATAAATATATCTGCACATAGTAACTGCATTATATATGCATATGCACACACACACACACACACACACATATATATATATATATACACACAGAGAAAGAGACTTACAGAAATGTAGAGAAAATATTATTAATGAAAATTATATCTTTCTGTGTGTCAGAAATCCCAGAAAAGAGAAAAAAGACAGATTAAAAAGAAGTGGTAATATAGTTACTCTTTTAAGCCCTGCTGTGAATCACCCTGTTGTTATTGACAAAGAGGCATGAATGTGATGAAAGTTAAGAAAGGATTGCATTTTTGTTTGGTGAATCACATTGAATGTTGCATATTATATTATTTTCAAAAAAATACAATCACTTCTTTCTAAACTCTGAAAAAGTATTTTTCTAATCTCAATTAAAGGATCATGATTCGACTATTAAGTTTAAAAACTAAGTTATTTATATTTTCTAATGTAATAACCAAGATGAAATAATTGTGATACATCTGCTTCCTCTTTATTTTCAGCTAACAATATGCCTACAGGGTTTTTAAATAAGAATTTCCACATGAAGTTGAGAGTGTTTATAACATATTGGAACAATTTTGTTCACTTTTCTTTTCCATCCAGATTGATTCAAGAAAATGGGTATTAGAGTTTTTAAAAGCATGCACATATTTAGATGATTTTTAACATGGGTCAAGGTCTGTCTAAGGAGAAAGACAACTTTGGCTCTAGCAATGAGTTCTGTAAAGCATCCAGGAAAATGTTCAGAAACCAATAGAGTGTGTTATAAAATTCCTCAGAATGGCACAGTTCATCATACATTATTTAACGATATATTTTCACACCAACATTCCTGTGGTTACATGAACGACAGAACATTGACGGCGTAAAGGCACTTGGCATGTGGTAAGTCTGAAATTTCTACCACAAGAGTAACTTTCTGTGCAACACATTTAAATTTCCACAAAATTAGGTTATTCGATGAGATCTTCAAAAACTTTTCAAGTTCCAAAGTGATATTTCCTTTATTTAGACATAATATTTGCATTTTATATCAACTTACAGCATATTTGTAGATAGTAAACATAACTTGAAAATAGGTGACAGGTATGAGCTATTTATGAGTGGGCACATTTTCATTCTTGTTTAGTATATTTGTTCTCCAAAATTTCATCTCCTTGTGAAGAAATGAAAGGTCAAAACAAATTAAACTGTTAGGAAGGATTCCACACTTATTATGATTTCTTTTCCAAATCACCCATTGATAGAATCTCTTGCGTTAAAATGTATCCACATGATAAATATTTTTAAAATGTTAATCATCTTGTACTCATCATCTATTAGTCAACATTCTTCATTGAACGTACTCATGCCTTGCTGCATCTTTGGAAAAACTGGGAAATGAGTCACTGAACTGATTTCCTATCTTGGGTAGTTTTGAATTCCACACTGCCAAGGTGAGCAGAGAAGCAAGGAAAAGAACACTTCAGTCAGAGAAAATAAGCAGATTTATGCTGAATTTCAAAGAAATATTACAGCATGTTAGTAAGTATTAGAAGATGGATATAAACAATTGTATATGATGATTTTTTAAGTTTGTGTGCATACTGAAAAAGAACTCAGAGGTCAGGTTTATACCTGTATTATTGGTACTGCTTATAATTAAGAAATTTTTAAAGATTGATTTCTTTGATTCTCAGTCTCATGCTTGAAAAGTAGTGGATGTGATAAAGTATATATGAGAATCTTCAGAGTTAAAAACTGAAGTTAAAAATCTGAGTGATTTTTAATAATATAGGGCCCATAGAGAACAGCTGTGATCTAAGTTCATTTAAAAGGCAAGTGGATAATTATACCCAGGAAAATTCGTTACATGGCTAAGGAGAAAATGGCTGAGAAACTACTGAAACTTACTTTCAAAGTTGTAAAATTAGTACCAAATTTGAGAAAAAAATCTGTGGAGTTTTTAGTTTATTTTTTAACATGAAGGGAAGAAAAATGGCGAGCTAAAAGGAAGTATGTTTGTCATGAATAGGTTTTAAAGCTCTGTGTGTTTCTTGCTTCTCTGTTCTCTGCACTGTACCGCAATGGGGTAGAGAGCTGGGCATACCCAGGCACAATAAGATTGTGCGTGGGAAATGCTTAACGTTATTTACAGATATATTTTATAAATACTGTTATTATTAAGGCTATTATTAAAGCTGCATTCTGGGTTTAGCTGATGCGTTTCTGGAGGCAGTGGTTGGCAACAACCTCCTTCACTGCTCTACCAGAAGTACCGAGCATCCTCTTACTTCAGGCACTGAATCTAGGTTCTGTTGTTTTCTGTTTCTTCACTTTCTCAAGGAGCTCACCCACCCTGCTTCTCACAGAAGATCAATCCCCAGAGAGGGAGAAAATCAGGCAGGAAATCTCAGAAGAACGAGTCAAAGTAGCAATTTTAGTAAAAATAGCTGGATTTAGCCCATAATAAAATGGCTTTTTACAGAGTTAGCCTTGCACACACATTCATTACTGTACATCTCTCCCACACACTGTATTTGCCCAAGGGTGTCAGCTGACAAGGAGCTTAAATTTCCTTAGGCATACTTACAATTCCCCCAGCTGCCTCTTAAGATGAGCACTTATCAATTGTATCCTGTCTTAATTTATTAATACACAATTTTGTAAATGTATGACTTCTATATACCCAAAGCAGCCCATCTTATAGAAACGTTTTTATATTCTTTTATTTCTTCTCTTAAGAGTAGCATCTGAAATTATATTTACAGTGTCCAAAATTTATGTCCTCCCACACATATTTAAATTGTAACTTGTACCTAAAAAGGTTCAGAACAATAATTGAAGCATATATAGATATAGGAAAAATATACAAATAAGAATTGGTTCTCACAATGAACTATGAAATGAGAAATCCCCTACAAAAGACATAAGACTGATGCTGAGCTCTGCCATGTTTATAACACTGCAGCTTGCAGAATTAGATATTTTCTAAATTTCAGAGACTTTGAGATGATTATTTCGAACAGCATTCAGAAATAATGAAATTAGTCTCCTATTCATGGGCGTTAAACGGCATGGTACAATAGTTCTCATATTAGCCTTTACATAATGAACTTTTATGTTCATGAGAACAAGATTTTTAGGCCATCTGCTGTATCCCTTTCAGTTTTGAGATGAAGAAACTAATAACCAGAAAGATGAAGCCCCTTCTAAATGATACATAATTGAGAACACTTGGGCACAGAGAGGGGAACAACACTCACAGGGCTAGGTGGGGGGAGGGTGGGGGGGACGGTGGGTTGGGGGGGATGGAGACAGCAAGCTGCCACCATGGCATGTATGTATCTATGCAACAATCCTGCAGGATGCAGGACGTGCACATGTACCCCAGAGCCCAAATACAATAAAAAAGAAAAAGTAAGGATCCAAATCAGAATTCTCTGATTTAGTGGATTTTCAATTCAGTATTCCTTCAATTACTGTATTCTGTTAGTTATACTGCTTTTGTGAGGAGTAGAACAATTCATGAATGAAAATGCAAAATTTAATACTAAATTAGAACAACAATTTTTTTTTTTTTGAGACACGGTCTCACTCTGTTGCCCAGGATAGAGTGCAGTGGTGCAGTCACGAATCACTGTAGCCTCAACTTCCCAGGCTCAAGCAATCTTTCCACCTCAGCCTCCCGAGTAGCTGGGAATACAGGCATGCACAACTATGCATGGCTATTTTTTAATCTTAATTTTTGTAGAGACAGGGTCTTGCTGTGTTGCCCAGGCTGGTCTCAGTCTCCAATTTTTGAGTTCAAGTGATCTTTCAGCCTCTGCTTCTCAAAGTGTTGGAATTACAGGCATGAGCCTACGGCAGTCTACCTAAAACAACTAATTTTAACATTTGTTTTTAAAATTTGCAAACTCTGGAGTGCTTCTTTTGTTTTAGATTTATATATATTCTTTTTCAACTTTTTATTTTAGGTTTGGAGTTATATGTGCGAGTTTCTGGGGGTAAATTGCATGTTGCTGGAATTTGGTGTAAAAATGATTCTGACACTCAGGTAGAAAGCATTGCATCCTCCTCCCAACCTGTACCCTTAAGTAAGTCCTGGTATCTATTGTTCCTCTCTTTGTGTCCACATATACGTGATATTTAGCTCCCACTTGGAAGTGATAACATACAGTATTTGGTTTTCTGTTATGATGTTATTTGCTCAGGATAATGACCTCTAGCTCCATTCGTGTTTCTGCAAAGGACATGATTTCATTCTTTCTTATGGCTGCATAGTATTAAATACTGTGTATGTCCCATATTTTCTTTATCCAGTCCACTGCTGATAGGCATCTTGATTGATTTCATGCCTTCACTATTGTGAATAGTGCTGTGATAAACATACACATGCATGTGTTTTTTGATAGGATAATTTGTATTCTTTTTGGTATATACCCACTAATGGGATTGCTGGATTGAATGATAGTCTGTTTTAATTGCTTTGAGAAAACTCCAAACCACTTCCCACAGTGGCTAAACTAACATACATTCCTGCCAGCCTTGTATAAGCCTTCTATTTTCTCCATAATCTCCCACATCTGTTATTTTCTGCCTTTTACATAATAGCCCTTATGATGGTATCCCATTGTAGTTTTGATTTGCTCTAATGATGAAGAGCATTTTTTATATGCTTGTTTGCCGTGTGTGTCATCATTTGAGAAGTGTCTGTTCATGTTCTTTGTCCATTTTTAATAGGTTTTTTTGTTGTTTAAGTCCTTATAGATTTTAGGTATTAGACCTTTATCAGATGCATAGCTTGCAAATAATTTCTTTCATTCTGTAGATTGTCTCTTTACTCTGATAGCTTCTTTTGCTATGCAGAAGCTTTTTATTTTAATTAGGCCCCACTTGCCTACTCTAGGTCATATTACAATTGCTTTTGGAAACTTATATTTTTGTGTAAAAATGTACATGATTATTAGACAAAATTTGAAAATACAAAAAGACCAAAAAATAAAAACAAAATAAAAATTACCTCTCAGAGAGAACCTATCTTATTTTGATGTAGTTATTTCCAATTTTTCTCTCACTATTCTATCATAAGCATGTGTGAATATACTTATATAGATATTTATGCATAAACATGTAAAACAAGTGATATGGAAAATAATTTTACACATATATTTTTTTCTTTAGTTTTGGTTAAGAGCATTTTCCCATAGATTTATACATTTTAAAATACATTTTTATTATACAATATGTTAGGTCCTATTGGTCCTAATATTTAAGCATCTCCCACTCAAGCTATATATTATTTTATATGTATCTTTTTTCTGTTTCCAGAGAGAGATGATACTTGCTGTAAAATAATATGCCATGAAACTTTAAAATAAGTTAATTTGTATTTACAAAAATATATAAAACTTTCCAACTTATTTTATATTGTATTTTGATTGTTGTGATTATTTCTCTGTAAAAGCCTTTAAATTAGGATTAAACTAAAGACAAAGAAATTGTTCTTCTCTTAGTAAGTGATATACATGGCTGTAATAGGGCTCTTCTGTACAATAGTAGAATAGAGTGAACATCTTATAAAATAAAGAAAAATAATTGGCTGTGGAATCTGGAGAGATAACTAAATCAGTATATTGATAAATCAGGAAAAAAAGCAACTTTAAGAAGTTTTAAAACAGATATAAGTTTTGATGATGCAAATGAAGAAAATGATATTAATCGAGTTAACAATGATGTTATTGCATGTGCAATATGTCAATCATCACATAAGATGATAGGAACAAAAAGGCATATGAAACATGACTCCAGTTCTCAAATAATTCACATCCTAATAGGACATACACACACACATACACACAGCAGTGATTAGTACAAAGTTTTCCAATCTAATAATTATAATGTGGATGTTGCAGAATAGCAGAGGAAAGATCCATTCATTTTGACCCACGTTTGCGGAAGACTATAGAAGACTACTTAGAAGGAAACAGTTGAAAATTACTATCCGAGAGGTAAGAGAATACTCCACAATTAAATCATTATGAATGAATAATAGGTTGTGTGCTAGAGAATTAACAGAAGATTCATTCTATCATTTATTCAACAAAATTTATAGAATGCATACCATGTATCAGGCACCATTTCAGACATTGAGAACAGAGCTGTGAAGCAGACAATCAGAGCCCTGATCTTCTGAAGAAGTGAAAATATTGGGTAAAGGACGAGGAAGTATTGAGTCTGGATCTCAAATTGAATTTGGGCCTAGGGGCATAAATTTGAGTGATCAGTACATAGATTTTGATTTAAAACCACTGTACCAGGTAAGATCATCTAGCAAGTGAGGGAAAGCAGGCAGGGGAAGAAGGAGAAAATTTGAGTCTAGGGGCTGCACAATATATAAAAGTTAAAAAGAAAAGAGGAGGTGCTAAAAGAGATGAGATCAAATAGCACGTTAGTCCAGTAGATGGTTAGAAAAATCGTGACAGTGAGGTCTTGCAGAAGACAGATGAAGACTGTTTCCAGAAGGAGTGGGTAATCAGCTGAGTCAGGTTATCAAATGTAAGTATATTTCATGAGACAGGAACTAAGAATTTACCACTGGATTTAGCAATGATGAGGTAATTGGTAATTCAAAAATTTATTTTGGTGTACTATGTATATAATTTTAACTAAGATTATCTGCCAGATAAATTTTAATTTCTTAAAAAGGCAGGGATTGTATACCACCAAATGATGTTGAAATTTGGCTTAAGATAAGAACTGGGTGTTTAGTATCAGATTTGATAAGACGGCTGTCATTGAAGACATTGGCAAGAGGGTTTTCACTGAAGTTTTGAGGAATAAAGCTTGATTAATGTAAGAGAAAATGGGAGATGAGACAGGAAAAACAACAAAGAGTATGAAAAATGAGTTCCTGGAATGAAGAGTATAAAAAGATTAAAACAGAAATGATAGAGAGTTCCCAATTTCCCTTGCTGTAACCCTTGCCTCATGTTTTCTTTTGTTTGTTTTCCCTTTCCGCCTTTTGTGGCTAACTCTCTCTTGGACCTTGTCTAATCAACAAACCATGGGCTTATCAAAACAGCTTTTGATAAAAACTGTTCTGACATTTATCTGGATGTCAGTGTGCCAACAATCCCAAGTAGGCGGAATGAAAAACTAAAAAACATCAACCATCCCAGTAGCAAGTTTTACAGCAGTTTAAGATGAAAAGTGCTATGTGAGCCCAAGCACGTGTTTCCCTCTCCTAACCATTTTCTGTAAAATCCTGCATTGACTCAGGGAGTTACGTGATCTTCAGATGCTCCCCAATGTGCCTTAGGTGAGCAGGCCTTTATTCTCTACTGGAGTCCTGCAAAGAGGGAAAAATGATGATTGTATGTAAAAGAAGTAGATAATTATAGGAACAATGTTTATGTATCCAAAAATTGGTGGGATTCAGTAGAAAAAGTGGTAAATAGAAAGGAGCAAGGAAAGTTATGCCCATTATTGGAGGAGGAAAATAAAGAATAACAGTGCAGACCATTTGTTAGTGAGTAGAATAGGAAATTATCTTCTCATGGCTCTGTCTGCTCAATGAAATGAGTTATCATATAAGAATGAAGAGACAGGAGGGAAGTGTTAGCATTTTAAAGAGAGATGGGAAGGGAATATATAGTATCTTCTCATTGGATTATAATCCTGGAGTTTGGGCTTGTGAGCTGCCTGGGAAATGTGATAGGACTGAAAGGCAGTGCTGGGAGAACATCTAAGATGATAACCTGGAGAAACACAATTTAGGTACAGTTAGCAACTGCTATAAAAACATATTGGAATGTTGTTTTCCAGCCAATAATAGTTCGTTAAACAAATGCAGATAAGATTGGTTCTGCTATAAACATTCTGTTTTATGATTATTCTGCGACAGTCATTTGCTCTTGAAACACATTTATTCAAATTTATAAAATATTAGATTATTGTTGCACAGATAAGAAAAAGATAATTTGTATAAATCTATACCTGATTACTTTATTGAAGTGGGTTCCATAATAATTTATAAGCCAAATAAACTGCTTTTGATTTATTAATTGCATGCTATTTTCTCATATATTTCCTTGAATACCATTGAAAATATGAGTATTTGGAAACAAATTAAGTTCTATCTTTCTTAAAACATGTGGTTTAAGACCAGGTGTGGTGGCTCAAGCCTGTAATCCCAGCACTTTGGGAGGCTGAGGCGGGTGGATCATGAGGTCAGGAGAGGGAGAACATCCTGGTTAATACAGTGAAACCCCATCTGGACTAAAACAAAATACAAAAATATTAGCCGCACATGTTGGCACGTGCCTGTAGTACCAGCTACTTGGGAGACTGAGGTAGGAGAACCACTTGAACCTGGGAGGCGGAGGTTGCAGTGAGCCAAGTTTGAGCCATTGCACTCCAGCCTGGCAACAGAGTGAGACTCTGTCCCAAAAAAAAAAAAAAAAAAGTGTTTCAAAACACCATACCTTTCTGATAACAAAAATGGTACATGATAACTTGTTTAAAGTTTGGAAATATGAAAATTTACAAAGAAAATAAAAATAATCTATAATCTTAAGGCATAGATGTAATGATATTAATAATTAGCGCATATCTCATATAAATATGTCATCGTGTACTTAATTGGTTATATAGTTTACGTAGCGGTGCAAATTGTATTTGTAAAGGCAATTGCTACTGATAATTGGAGAAGTGGGAAGGGGCTGAATAACTTCAACCCAACAGCAGAGACTTTTGAAAATCACAGCAAATTAGATAAGTAGAACGATACCAAATTATGCCACCAGAATCTAGAGGTTTAAAAGATTTAATTATCTTCTCCCAGTGTATGGCTCATCTGTCTACCTTCCTCTACTTATCCTCTGCATCATGACCTGAACCAAAATTAGAAATAAGCCTTAATTCTCTTTGAATCATGACCAGACACGTATTATATTACCTTAGGAGACCTCAGCTCAAATAAAACCAGGTTAGCTTAACCATATGGCAGTGTTTTTTAAACTCGCTGTAGTCCTTTTATCAATGCAGCTGATTATTGTTATAGGGCAGATTTTCTGAGTCAGAAAATATGCATGAAATGGGCCAAAGTTTTGATATTTTGAAGAATTTTTCAAATTAAAATATTACATACAAAATATAAGGAGCAGAAGTCATTTCAAAAAGTAACATCTGAAACTACCTTCTTTCTTCAAAAAGTAATTACAGAATCCATAGGATTTAAAAAAAAAAATAGATGTAGGGAAAAATAGATTTCCATCAAAATCACTTACCCTCAAGGTAATATGTCCATGTTTAAAATCTTAAGATAATTTTTTTTTCAATTCAATTTTTCTGTATTTTTTGGCCTCAATGAAATCTGATATTATAATAGGAAAGTCTGTTTTGCTCATGGGTTTTTTTTCCCCTTCATTTGTCTAAATCACGGACCAAAAGCACACAGAGATAGTAAGATTAACATCTGCCTAGAAAAAAATTAGCTCAGAGAGAGACCTTTTGGAGAGTAAAATAAAAATTTCCAGTTAATTTCATCTTGCTTAAATACCACAGTAAATTAAGGAGATGGATAGCTAAGAATGAAAAAAAAATAAGCATTTACAAAAAAAAAAAAAAAAAAAGAAATATAATTTTCTTCGAGAAAGTATCATCCTGGTATAGATGCTGGCCACATACTTGGGCCTTATTGCAGGTTTGGCCTAATTGGAATAATGTAGATTTACCTAAGAGAAACCTAGTGATCAGTCAGCCATAGGAAGATAAAGTGATTGTCAAAAGATGTGGGAGGGTGCGAAACTCAAGAAAAAAGGAGTTTGTATTATAGTAGACTTTAAAAGAATGTTAGACTGGCCGGGCGCGGTGGCTCAAGCCTGTAATCCCAGCACTGTGGGAGGCCGAGGCGGGTGGATCTCAAGGTCAAGAGATCGAGACCATCCTGGTCAACATGGTGAAACCCCGTCTCTACTAAAAATACAAAAAATTAGCTGGGCATGGTGGCGTGTGCCTGTAATCCCAGCGACTCAGGAGGCTGAGGCAGGAGAATTGCCTGAACCCGGGAGGCGGAGGTTGCGGTGAGCCGAGATCGCGCCATTGCACTCCAGCCTGGGTAACAAGAGCGAAACTCCGTCTCAAAAAAAAAAAAAAAAAAAAAAAAAAGAATGTTAGACTTTGGAACTAAATTTTAGCAGAAAACCAGAGTGACTTTTAGGAGCACAGAACAAGGAACAAGGCAGGATTTTATTCCTTAAACACATCAAAGATACAAACTCAGCCTACGTTTTCTTTTTTGTTTTTTTTTGGTTTTTTTTTTTTTTTTTTTTTTTTTTTTTTTTCTGAGACACAGCCTTGCTCTGTCACCCAGGCTGCAGTGGAGTGGCACGATCTCAGCTGTCTGCAACCTCCACCTCCGAGGTTCAAGCAGTTCTCCTGCCTCAGCCTTCTGAGTAGCTGGGAATACAGGCACCCACCACCATGCCCAGCTAACTTTTGTATTTTTAGTAGGAACCAGGTTTCACCATGTTGGTCAGGCTGGTCTCAAACTCCTGACCTCGCAATTTGCCCGCCTCAACCTACCAAAGTGGTGGGATTATGAGCGTAAGCTGGCACAGCCTACAGTTCTGACAGGGATCATATGCTGGCAAAGACTCCTACAATCAAATATAGAAGCATAAATTATTTTTTAAAATGTAAATAAAATTCTGCTAAGTATCCATAGATCACTACAATATGGTCAGGGAGACTTAATTCCAGAAAGGTGAGTGAGTAAAACAAGAAATTGATTTGGTGGGTGTGGTGGCTTATGTCCAGCACTTTGAGAAACCAAGGTAGGAGGATAGCTTACGCCCAGGAGTTTGAGACCAGTCTGGGTAACATAGTGAGACCCATCTCTACAGAAAAATGTTTTAAAAATTAGTTGAGTGAAGCAGTGTGCTCCTGTGGTCCCAGCTACTTGGGAGGCTGAGGTGGGAGGATCGCTTAATACCAGGAGGTCAAGCCTGATAAGCCATGATCATGTCACTGCACTCCAGCATGGGTAACAGAGCAATACCCTATCTTGGCAAAAAAAACTTGATTAATACAATTTATTAAATACATCATTCAAAGTAAGAGGGAAAATATGATAATACAAATATTTGGTAAAAAGAATTTGCCTAAATCTAGCAGTAATGCTTAAACAATTAAAACTATATAAATATGACAAAATTACTTATTAAAATATAGTACATACTATGTTTAAATGATAAACACTACAATACTTGCATTTAAAATTCAGAATTAAAAAAGCGTAATGTCTGCTTATACACATTATTAAATATTGCTTTAGATATTCTAGCAAAAGTAAATGAGTCAAAGAAAATAAAATAACTGTAATAACCCATAGAAAAGAAAAAAATCACAATTACTTTTCTTAAAACATTTACATATCCACACACACATTTTAAAACAGAAAACCTATGGCTTACTAGTATGACTACAAACCAATGTACACAAACACTGGAATTAATAAAAGAATATTTGGCATTATTGGGATAAATGAGACTCTTTTAGCCCCTTTCCCATATCTGGTTCGTTTAGAAGTTGAGTATTTAAAGATGCCAGATATACAATGCTGGTTCTCAATTTAAATTATCCGTTAAATTAAATTACAGGCATAAATTCATCAAATGCTAGAGTTGAAAGTTTTTTAGGAGATTTTATATTCCAATCCTTAACATCTTGTAACCAAGCAAGTTGTAAGGAAAGCGCCACACTCTGAGATTGAATCAGGAGTCCTTTATTGCCAGTGACCAAGAGACGGTTAACACTCAAAATTCTCTTGGCCCCAATGAAGGGGGTATGATTTCTTTTATACCTATTCTAGGAGAGAGGGGAGGGGGAGCCTAGCTGAAATGGAATTTTACAGAAGCAGAACAAGCAAGTTAGATAAGGAAGCTGGTAACCAGGAGGCAGGAGGTTCCCAGGATTGTTGGTTACCAAGGGGGGCGGTATTCACAATAGCCGGGGGACTTGCCAAGCAGGAGGATGTGGTTACAATGATTACAAGGTACTGGGTACAGTGTGACCCATCTATGCACCTGAAGGAGAAATGGCGGGGAGGGAGAGGCTAAGATGGAGTTTGTCAGGCTTACATCCAAGATGGAGTCTGTTAGGCTATCACAAACACACTACAGAAATATCTTTATAAGCCATGGAGATGGTCAACAAGCTCATGCTTAAACCATGCCCAGCTAGGGCAATCTCCTGATTTCACAAAAAGTACATTCTACACTGATCTGAAATAGGACTTCTCACAATTTCCTTCTATGAGCTCCATCTCTCTCTCTTAAAATCCTCACAATATATGCTTAAAACAGCTTTTCTCTTTCCATCTTCCATTGACATTGACAAATCAGACTTTCTCTTATTTTCAGCAACTAGGGTAGTGTAAAATAAAGAGTGCTATTGCTGTATTGCCAATTGTTTGTAACATTTGTGAAAAAAAAAAAAACAGATGTTGGCACAGAGCTCTGTATTTGTGGACCAACTATATAATACATGACAAATGAAGTTATTGTCCATAGAGCCTTCCACACTGCTTCTTGAATTTGCATTATTCCCTAGTGGTTTATAAACATGACTGATTGAGGCAAATTTGAAACTGTTAGTCTGTAGTCTTTCTATATATGGTGAAGTTATCCACTAAGCTTCCCCATAAAGCTCAACATTAGGCACTCAAATTTTCTGTTCATTCTGCTTTGTCCAATTTGAGATGGCATTGGGGAGTCAAGGGTTTGAAATCATATTACAGAAAAATAGAACTCCAATTTAAGAAATGCCCCAGTTAGTGATGAGGAGGAGGAGGATATATATGTAATTATAAAGACACACACATGTACACGTATTTTTATTGCAGCACTATGTACAATAGCAAAGACATGGAGCCAACCCAAATGCCCATCAATGATAGACTGGATAAAGAAAATGTGGCACATATCCGCCATGGAATACATGCAGCCATAAAAAAGGATGAGTTCATATCCTTTGCAGGAACATGGATGATGCTGGAAACCATCATTCTCAGGAAACGGACACAAAAACAGAAAACCAAACACCTCATGTTCTCACTGTTAAGTGGGTGTTGAACAATGAGAACACATGGACACAGGGAGGGGAACATCACACACCAGGGCCTGTCAGGGGGTGGAGGGTCTAGGGGAAGGATAGCAGGGGTGGGGGGGATTGGGGAGGGCTAACATTGGAGAAATACCTAATGTCGATGATGGGATGATGGATGCGGCAAACCACCGTGGCACGTGTATACCTATATAACAAACTTGCACGATCTGTACATGTACCCCAGAACTTAAAGTATAATAATAATAAAAAAAAGTGAGAAACTTTCACTCAAAGGAAAGCTAACACAGTTTATGTAGTCATATTATCCTAGCAGTTTTAGAAAATATGTTTTCAGTTTATTTTGCTAAGCTGTATTAGGTCAGTCTGCCAAATCAGGTTATGTTGGAAGAGTAGAATGATGACTCTTTGCTCAATTACAATTGAATTAGCAAATAAACAATACAAAGGAAATAAAAGGGACAACAAAAGCAATCAAGCCAACGTAGTGCCCTGTTGCTTCCTAGTTCTTTGCGGAAATGCACACGAAATTTTGATTTCCAGTGCTGCTGCTCCTTTGGTGTAAAGAACAATCACCCGTATCAGAGGACCTCAGAACTGTGGGCTTCTTGTCCTCTCGTTATTTTATACAGTTAGGTTAGAGGGGGAGTACATCAGCACTCATTACCATGTAGGGAGATGGGTTTTGGTCTCCTGAGGGATACTTGCAGTTTATTTGTTCCTATTTCAAAGAAAATACATCTATATTTTATTTAGCAAAAATATAAAGTTACATGATTGCAGAGTCTTGTACAGAAGATTTGACCATCACCTGTCATCTGTCAGTTGGGTATAATCGTCTCTAAACTTACATATGAGTTCTTTTTAAGCATTTGAAATGCAGGTATTGAGAACTTGAATTTGTCATCCAAAAAGGATGATCATGAAGGTAGAAACTGTTGTGTAAGAAGGAATGTTTAAAGAACATTGGATTTACCACATTTCCCCAGCAACCTGGGGAAAAGTGAACTAGGTATGTGGTAAATCCTATCCTTAACAAGTATTTTGTGAGTGAGACAAGTTGGTTTCAAATAATTTATTTAGGAGAGTGTTTGACTGTTTCATTTCATTGAAAAGACGTGGTAGTAGAAAACAGATTTTAATTTAAATTAAGAAAAGCACATTTTTAGTGTCAGAGAGGTTTGGCAATAAAATTAGCTGTCTTGTAATCAGTTTATAATCCCACAGATAAGCATATTAAAAAGAGGCTAGATAATTTTTGCCAAGCAAAAAAAAAAAAAGGTCAAGAAGAAAGAAGTGTCAAGTATTGGAAATAGTTTAAGTTAGACAATAACAAGAAATATTCTATTGTATTTAGCAAACTAGAGGTCACTGCATACCTTTTAAAGAGCCATTTACAGTGAAGAGGTTATGCAATTTTAATGAAAGTACTTAAACATCAGTCAGTCCAAAAACTAATTAGTGTATACCTCTTCACTTTAAATAAACTTGTATGAAAGATTGATCTGTAACATAAGAAATGTTCTGGTAAAAGATATGAAATGATTCAGTTTACTATGTAAGAAGCACTGCTAACATACCAGTAGTCTACAGTTCATACAACATTTATGCCATCAGTCAGGATTTTGAATTTGTAGGCAACTAAAATTTATTAGAATGCTACCTTTCAATGTAGAGAGAACACAGTATGCCATTTTAGAGATACGAAAATTATGTGACTCACCAAAGATCAAATAATAGCCTACTAATACTAGCAAATATATGTAGCATTTTTACTCTGTGCTAGACATTCTAAGTAATTTGCATGTATTCATTTATTTAATCCTCATAAAAACCCTGATGGTATAAACTCTTATTATACCATTTTACTGATGGAGCACATGATGTACATGAAAATAATATTTGCCCAAGGTCATTTAACTGGTGAGACTGCAGAACTGGAATTGAAATCCAGTGAGACTGACTTCAAAATCTAGATGCTTAAGCAGTCATTCTGCTGCTTCTCACAGTGATAGTGACTGACTTGTGATTTAAAGCCACATCTTTTTACCCCCAGCAAACTTTTATTTCTACTCTCCTTAAGTCCTGGAAAACTCTCAGATTTGTAGTGGAGAAAGAGAAAAGAGCTTAACTTATAATTATGTTAAAAGAGGGGGAAAAGTGCTTATAATTTATAAAGGAGTCAGGGCAGGCAGTTTTGTCCAGAATTAGAGAATTTTTGTCTTCCAAGTAGGATGATCATGAAGGTAGAAACTGTTGTGTGAGAAGAAATGTTTAAAGAACTGGGTTGTGTTAATGAAGGACAGAGAGAGAAAAACAAGCATTTGATTTATTTCCTTGATATCAACTGCATCAGGAGCAGTTACGTGAAACTTCACCAAGGATCCCACTTAAATAGTGATGCAATATGGCAGATGAAGGTAACATGACAAAACATTTATGACAAATATAAATTAGCTCTGTCATTTTATATGAGCTTTGCTCCGCTATAGTCTTTTGATTTAATCCTTTAATTTGAAAAATGCTTCCACCTTCAGAATAACTGGTGATATGTTAGGAGTTTATCATTACATGTCATTGTCTTCCTAAGAAATACAATATTTTTGCTAAATAAATTTTGATGCACATTAAAAATGGATACAAAGTCCAAAATAAGTAAAGATATTTCTTCCTAATTTATCAAGGAAAGGTTCTTAGATGGAACAATATCAATAAAGAAATTTAAAATCAGTGGAATAATCTATAACCATGTAGAAAATTAGCTCTTTTATCCAGAACACTTGTGGCTCAAATTTTAGCCACGGTGTGCTAAGATTAAAGGCCACCCAGGCGAATACTCCTTTTTGCTTAATATTACACTAAATTATTTGTCTAGTCTGCTGGACTATGCACTCCTCAAGGACAACGACCATATCCTATTTACCTTTATGCGCTTATTATTAAAAAAGAAATAATTTAGGACTGAATTGAGGAAACTATTTTATAATGATCAGATGGCTAAAAGAGACACAGGTAGATATTAGAAATGTTCCTACACATTTATTTAGGAATGGTGAAAATCTCTGGTAATTTTAATTAGACAGACCACTGTCTATGTATAAGCTTGACTGTTATCCAAAGACAAAGAATGGCAACTCATCACTTATTGAGGGTTTTTTTTTTTCCTACCTCTAAAACTATAACAAAACTGTAATGAAAACAATGACCATACATAACATTACTTTCTGTGCCCTTATATCATCATAATGTAACCAGCCCATTTGAGATTTCAGCACTCCAGCATTTTTAGTGACTGAAATAATGAAAATTCTGATTAGACTTTTCTTCTTGCATGCACAAAAGCTGACATCCCTTGTTCCCACAATATAAACTGCTGATGTATTGTTTCTTTGCTAAGGAGGAGGAGATGACTTCAGGGTCATGAAAAAGATTTGCAGAAGGAATGGACATGGCGACCACCTGCTGACACCCAAAGTCTGGTTGCTCAAGATGTTATCTGAGACAGACTTTTCCTTTCCATTCTCTCTGAAACTCCCCCTCCTTTACTCTCTAGCCACATAAAAATTCTTCACTTCATTTTGTTTTATGGGATTTGAGAGATCTTGCCTTCTCACTTTGGCAAAATTGAAGAAGCGTTTCATTCTGCAAGCATCTGTGTGCCAGCATTTGGTGTTAATTGCATATCAGGTACATAAGTCTAAATTTAGGATCCTATAACAATGACACTATATTAAAAGAATTAAAGAAATGTGTTTTCTGCCCATTACAGCTTAACAATTTATGGTGAATAACTTATAAGCAAATAATTAAAGATCTACAAAAGTAAGTGAATACAAACATGCGTGTGCATGCGTGCACACACACACATATTCATAAAACGTCCCCTGAGCTTTTGTCCAAACAAATCTGAATCAACTGACCTTGGTTCTCCTGAGTTTTTAATCTAAGGGGAAAATAAAACATGCACATTTAAGTTACACTAAATATTTTAATTCACAGTGACACAACTACCCATGTAATCTCCTTGGTGCCTGATGATGTGCCGGATAAATAAGGTTAATATATAAATTATTTTATGTAGATTATAAGTGTCTTCTGTAGTTTCAGGCACACAAGTTCTCTAATATTCCCTCTCATAGGAGAGTTTGCTTATGATTTTGAAAAAGACCTTTAGGGGATGCTAGAAAGCAATTTTGGTATGTGTGAAATCATATATTACTTAGGAAATGATGATATATATTTCATGGAGCATTCTAAATACCAATTTGGATAATTTGAAAAATTTAAATATTTTCTCATTGAATAAAATTGACTATGTATTTATGACTAGAGACATTTTATTTTAAACTGAAAGTTCTACCTTGTTTAGAGAAGTAATATATGCTGGACTTCATTTCAATTTTCTTTAAATATCCATGGATATTTTGTATATATTGTAGGAGACTATTTCTAAAATAACTGAAACTTTTGGAAATATAACAGGATAAACTTAGGAGTTCTCTTTATTCATCAGAGCCGTGGTATAGAGAAAAAATAAATCCAGAGAGAATGATAGGAAGGGCCAGAAAAGGAAAGAGAAAGAATGTGGGCCAGTTCCCAGTGAGCTACAAATCTGATCAGAGGGTTAATGGAAATTGAGGTTGATGGGTTATGGCAGAAGACAGTCAGAGACAGGTGGGAGCACAGAATCAGTAAAGGACTCAATTAGTAGACATAACTGGGGTCACCATGGAAAAGGGAGCTGATTTCTAAATCTGACACACAGATAGAATCTTTCTACTATGAAAATAGTTCCACAGGTGTATGTGTGTGCCTTTCAGGTTTCCCAGAAGACTGTCTTGAATGTACCTTGTATTCAGTTTTCATTTTTGCACAACAAATTACCAAATATTAAGCAACTTAAGGGGAAACCCATTTATTAGTACACAATTCTGCAGATCAGAATTCTGGTTTAGCTCGACTGAACTCCCTGCTTAGGGATTTTCAAGGCCAAAATCAAAGCTGTGGCCAGACTGGGCTCTTATCTGGAGGCTCCTTTCTAAACTTATTCATTTCTAAGCGAATTCATTTGTAAGCTAATTCAGAGTCTTGGGAGAATCCAGCTTCTGTTGAGTGTCGGTCTTACGACTCTTTATCTTTGCTGGCTGTGGGCTGGGAGCCATTCTTCATTCCTTGATGCCACGTGCATTCCTTCTCATGTGTCCCCTCCATTTTACAACCAGTAATGGCCCATCAAGTCTTTTTTATGACTTGAATCTCTCTAAGTTTCTCTTCTGCCATTAGCCACAGAAAACATCCTGCTTTTAAAGAGTTCACCTAGTTAGGCCTGGATCTGATAACCTACATATTTTACAAAATCTGAGTCAATTAATTAGTAACCATTGTACCACCCGCACATTCCCTTTTGCCATGCAGTATAACCATGAGAGAGATGTCCCCTCAGATTACAGAGAAGAGAATTAAACAACGGCAAGTGTTATTGAAGGTAATTTTCAGGAGTCTGTCTACCATATGCATTTTGCAATTAAGAGTGGATATTATGAGATATTTACACTGAATGCCACAAAAGCAAATTTTTTTAAAGTGTACTCAACACATCGATGCATCCACATAACCAAGTAAAACTAAATGGTCTGTACCTCTAAATATTTTTAGAAAGTAAAACTATAATTATTATGAAACATCAGGGATCAAGGAAGAAGATATATTCATACTATAATCTTTGAAACATGATTATTAGGAAAAAACAATAACACAAAATTCCGGAGTTTACTAATCTTTCCCTATATGTCCTCTGAAATAATAAAATAAATGCGTGGTGGAGGTGAAGATACGTGCACATGTGTTTAAAACTTTCTCTAATGTGTCCAGTTTGGAGACCAGCTGAATGGCAGAATATAAAAAAAGCTCGGGGAAAATATGCAGATAATTCATTTAGTGCAGAAGCAGTCTTGGATTAACATAGCAACTTACCAAAGTCAGAAAATTGCTATGGCTTACCGTTTGCCTTATCCAGAGTGAGAAGCAAGCAAGAAGGAAAATACCTATCAATCCTAATTGCCCAGAACTAATTATCTTCCTCAATTAAGGAAAAAAAAAAAATCGGAGCACGTAGAGCCTTCTGAAAAAAGAAAAAAAAAAAAAAAAAAGCTAGTAAAATGAAAGGAGGAAAAATGACCACACCTTCTAACAGATTGTGAGGTGAGTGGAGAACTATTAGCACAGGCAAGGGAATGGTTCTTCTCTACCACAGAAGAGCAATGTCATGTCATGGCCAAAACCCATGAGTTTATCTATCACCTCTCTCATTCAACTGGGAAAAGCCTAGAAATAGCTGCTGGGTAGAAGTGGGAAAGTTGAACAAATGAAGATGGTTATCTCTATCTGGAGAGTTTCATGCATTGCATCCTGAATTGGAAAGAATTACAAGAAGTCTGAAAGGATTATCCATACAAGTACAACACACAGGTCTACTGAACATGATTTCATGCAAGGTTTTATATGCAATCTCAGAAGGAAAAGCAAAAATCAAGCCCAGCAACCACAATTGGTCAGAGCCCTAGCCAACACATCCAATTCCCCTCTTTATACCCTCGAGGAATGGAATTGCATACAGACCAGTCTTCAAACTGAATCTCTAGAAAAATAAATAAATACACAGATCTCTAAGATAGTGAGAAAGGAGTCCGGAAAATTAATCCTTAAAAACAATTCAAGGTCTTGGGGTAGTTTTTATATTAATCACTGGTAGGATAGTGCAACAATGTAAAATAAGAGTTTTATGGGGTTGTGGAGTTGTGGCTTAGCCAAACACAACACAAATGCCCTGCTCCAGCTCAGGTCTATATACACTCAGCAGCCACTCTACCCAGCAAGCTATGGATTTTGGAGGTGTGAACAAATGCAGCTGATTGAATTCTGAAGTCATCATCAGATGCAAGGAGCAGGGTTATTCCACATGATTTCCTTATGATATTATCTGTGAAGAACATCCAGCAAGTACATTATAAATGACCTCATATTCTTCTTAACACACTCTTGTTCTTCAATCCATGGTTACGATCTGTTGAACAGGTAATTTTACCTAAACCTTTATTTAAGCCCATCGTATATTCTAAAGCACTGGCAAACTTAAATTAAAATCAGCAAGAACGTGAGAGGAAGAGCCAGAACAGGGCATGCAAGAAACAGGGAGGTGAAGGTGGGGTAAGAGACTTATAATAATAAGATAAGCAAGGTTCAATTTAAAGACATGCATATAAATTTATAACATTATACATTTTTCTGAAGTACATGTGAAAGATTTGTAAAACTTTACATCAGACTTTGAAAAGATTCCAAATTGATATAAAAGCATTTTTTATAATTATACATGTTTTGAAGAAATTTCTTTTCCATTCTGATTTAAAGGAAAAGAGATTAAAGTTCTATTTCTATTTTTTTCAGTGGTGGTTTCATGGGTATTTGCTTTATAAATATTCTTTAAACTGTACATTTTGTTTTATGCAATTTTCTATACACCTAGTTTGTATGTTACAATTTACAAATTAAAAGAAGTATACAAATAAAATAAATCCTAATAAAATATGTCACAGTCAGTCACAATTTTAGTCCAGATTAAAGTATATGAATGGAACGATCTGAAAATAAAAAGGTTTCTAAATCAATCTCTTAAGTGTTATCAGAGATAATGAAAGAATGTTCACCCAAAAGCAGATTAAGGTATGGTACAAACACAGAAAAACATAAACTAGGACCAATTAGAAATGAATAAAAGCCAATTAGAAATTGTGAAATCAAAATATATTTTAAAAATACTTCTAAATTCAGTAACAGATTAAGCTCAGTTGAAGAGAGAATTAGCAGTTAGAAGACAGTTCTGAAGAAGTTACCTGAAACTCTGCAGAAAAACAAAGAAAAAAACTTGAAAGAGACTGAAGCTATAATTTTAATAGAATTTTGGAAAAAAATAGAAAGGTAGGCATGTGTTGAAGAAATGTTTGAAGACAAAATAATTAGCAACAGTCCAGAACTAAAGTAAGAAATGGTGTTCAGATTTTAAAAATGCATCTGAAATACCAAGAATAGGGGCCATGCCTTAGGCCTGTAATCCCAGCACTTTGAGAGGCCAAGGCAGGAGAACTGCTTGAGCCCAGGAGACCAGCCAGGGCAACATAGTGAGACCCTATTTCTACAAAAAGAAAAAAACATAGGTGTGGTGTTGCACACCTGTAGCTCCAGCTACTCAGGAGGCTGAAGTGGGAGGATTGCTTGAGCCCTCGAGTTGAAGCTACGGTGAGTTGAGCTTGCTTCACTGCACTTCAGACTAGGCAACAGTGAAAGAAAAATAAATAAACAAAAGTAAATTTTCACTGGATACATAGTAATGAAGCTGCAGAACATCAGATACAAAGAGAAATGTTAAAACAGAAAGGAATGCAATTCACAGAACAGTGAGGATCCATGGCCATAAAAATGTGAAAAATATGCCATTTTATTAGTATTTGGGAAATAAAACGAGTTATTCTTACTATTTTTCATGCATTTGGTTCTTGTTAATGTAAAAGTTGAATAATATCAAGTGTTGGTGATGCTGTGGAAAAAGAATCCTCTCATAATGCTGGGGCCAAGATACATGATGAAGGTAAAGTTAGCAATATGGTAGTACACAAGAAAACAAAACCAAGCAAATGCATATCTATAACCATGTACAAGAATATCTGTTGCAACGTTATTTATACTAGAAATAAAATTGCCTAAGACACAGCAATTCTTAAATATGTTACAGTAAAATTACACTATCAGGTACTACTTAATACTTAAAGAGAATGAAATCAGTTTATATGTTCCTATATAGAAAGGTCTGAATAAAAGATGTTTTTCAGGAAAAAGTAGATGCTGCAAATATAGATACAGAATGATAGCATTCATTCCATAAAAAAGAATGGGAGAGTAAGAAAAAATATCAAACAAACAGTGCTTTTCTTTTGAGAGAAGACAGGATTCTGTGCCTAGCCAAAGAGGACCTTAGGTTTTTGTTTTTATTTTGAGGCAGTCTCCCTGTGTCGCCCAGATGGGAGTGCCATGGCGTGATCTGAGCTCACTGCAGCCTCTGCCACCTGGGTTCAAGCAATTCTTCTGCCTCAGCCTCCCAAGTAGCTGGGACCAAAGGCCAGCATGACCATGTCCAAATAAGTTTTGTGTTTTCTTGTAGAGATGAGGTTTCACTGTTGGCCAAACTGTCTCAAACTCCTGACCTCAAGGGATCCTCCTGCCTCAGCCTCCAAAAGGGCTGGGATTACAAGCTGATCCACTACACCTGACAGGACTTTAGTTTCATATTTAAGTACTTTTTATAGTCATATGATTCCATTTTTTTACAAAAATTAAGAAGTGCAAAACTAAACATAATCAGAAGCCGAGGGTTTATACCTTTTTTGCTATCTCAAGGGGAAAAAGCAAAGAACAGCTAACAAGTGTGATTAACCTCCTCACCAGTACTAATGTATATAAAACCTACTTGCATAGAATTTTATACATATATATATATATTTCATTGTAGAATATATATATATATATATATATATATACATTCTACAATGCTTCTAGAAATGTGGAATATATATGTGTGTGTGTGTGTATGTGTGTATGTGTCTGTGTGTATGTGTGTGTATACACACACACATATATTTTTTCATTCTACAATGCTTCTAGAAAGGTAAATCTAATATGATACATTCCAGCAATTTCTTTCTTGATTTACACCTAATAAAAAATGATGTTTGGCTACAAATCACACAATTACCGTAGGAATAAAAACAAGACTCAGATTACCATGATATTGAATGACTCTTTACTTGAACCTTTAAAGAGGCACCTGACTATTTCACATTAGTACCTTCCTTTTTTTTTTTTTTTTTTTTTTTTTTTTTTAAAAAATTTTAATTAATTCCCTTAAAAACAAATAACTAGGTTTAGGAGAATGTTAGAACCAAAGAGATTATAAATAAGTCGCATTAATAATATTCTCAGCTTGAATCATTCACCCTGTGTATAAAGACTCTAATCTTGAATCTGAACTAATAGCACTAAGATACGTTTCCTTAGTAAAGGGAAGGGATGTTAGGGAAGCAGGAAGGAGTGATACTAATATCAGTTTTATTTTACTTCACGCTACTCCTCTGAAAAGGACTACAGCCTTCCATCTCTCCTATCTTTGGGGATTGGTTCCAGGACACTTGCAGTTACCAATATCTGCAAATGCTCAAGTTCCTTATATAAAATGTCCTAGTATTTGCATGTAATCTACACACATCTTCCTGTATAATTTAAATCGTGTCTAGATTACTTACAATATCCAGTACAATGTAAATGCTATGTAAGTAGTTGTTACACTGTATTTTAAAAATTTGTTACTTTTTATTGTTATATTATTTATAATTTATTCTGAATATTTTCTACCTTTGTACTGTTTGTTGAATTTGTGGATGCTGAACCCTCTGTATAGAAGGTCAGCTGTATTTACATTCATGAAATTTTATTTTTTCAGTTTATTCTCTTTCAAATTTAGTTAGGGATTCATAGTTTATACTCATGCAGCAGAAGTAGTAAATGAAGTACCAAGTCGTTGTGATTTCTCAAACTTCAAATGTAGCAATGTTAACATGATGCCAAATCATTCCAATTAGAAGTGAAAAATCCAGGTACACATTTTGCAAAGTTTAATCTGAATCTTTAATCACTGGAACAATAATTCCCAAACTTCGATTTAGGAAAAGATTTTATATCAAGGAACAATGTTTTCCTCTGGGCATATATATAACATTTTAATCTTAATATTAAAAGTAAAAATTATCAGTGCATGATATAAATGCTGAAGGCCAGTAACATACACAATGTATTTCCTTTATCTTTAGGATTATACTACTAATTTATTTGTAGTAGCTTTTCTCGCTATTTGTATCTCAGACAGATAATAAAGAAGAATGATAGTTACACACAAACACATTGTAAGATTAAATTATTTTGTAAATAGCCCATGCATAATTTAGTGATGGCTACACAAAATTCATTTTGAAAATTTAAAAAAACATAATGTCAAAGTTTTCTACTTATTGTTGATAGTGGGCTTATACATAAGTTACGTATAGCACTGGCAAAGTACAGAGAGCCAATGTGGAAAAGTGAAATAAAATAAATTTCATATTATAATAAAAACATAAAGTACAGAAATGCAGCATGGCTCTCTAGTGATGAACTTTCAGTTCTGGACTTGACTTTATACAAAATATGTGTTTCAAGCTTAAGTTATCTCTGTGACTTCTTACCAACCAAAAAATTAACAGGAAAAAATAAAATAGATTGAATAAATGAATTCAAGATGGAAATATACTAACTTGTCAGCGAAGTACTGATGACAGATGATCGATTCATTTTCCTACCAGTTTCAGGGTCATAACTGGCCTTGTTAATAAAAATAAAATATGCGACTGCACTACAGCCTGGGTGACAGAGTGAGACCTTGTCTCAAAAAAAAAAAATCAAATAAAATAGAATAAAAAATACAAAAACTTTATTGCTGTATAGGCTGAAGGATAATGCTAATTTTCCCTATATGAGTATGCAGTGGAAACCATAACCAAGACGTAGTTCACGTAAGACATTGATAGGTTTCCTGAGACATATAGGAAGGAATGTTGGATGTAATATGCCAAACTAAGAAGTTGGCAGCATTTTTATATTTGCACAAATCTGAATATTCTGATGACTCTGCAATATTTGTTTGCAAAAGAACTTGCCAGGAATGTTACTAAAGGAGAATTAACATCTTAGCATTATCACAACTTTTAAAATTACTTTGAACTGTTATTCTTCTAATTTTTCTAGCTTCTAGATTATTGGAAATCTTTTTAAGAAAATTCAACAACTCACACTTATATTTTTCTATTTTTAAAAATCAAGGGGATTCTTTGGCAGGCTTGATAATCTTCAAGCAAAAACCAGTAATTTAAAATGTGTTCTCAGAAAACCTAAAAGCTTTTTTTTTGGCAAATGAGTCAACATGCTGTCAGTTACCTCCTCCAAGATCCAATGACAGTCGGCACTAAATAATTTTGAGCTTCCAGCAAGACGTTATATTCAAAAAGGTTCTCACAGACCTATAAGCAAATTCACATCTTCTAAAAGAACTAGCAAAGCAAAACCTCACTTAGGCTATTTTCTGGCATTTAGATCATGGTGGAAAAGTTTGGTTAATGCCTGTTTTTTATTATTGACTATTACCTTCATAAAGAAAAACATTAAGATTAGTTTTCCCTTTATCAGTTGCCAAGAAATTCTTTGTCACCAGCGTTAAATTTTCTGAAAAGTGAGAGCAAGTTTAAAAGCCCCTATAGTTTGTTGTAGCTTTTACCAGGATTGTCTGTCTTATTCTTGTATAGAAATTTGAATTGCACACCATCTACCTCGCTCCCAGATGCTTAAAGAATATTAATGCTGATTACCTGGGTGACAAAATCATCTGTATACTAAATCCCCATGCAATTTTCCCATGTAACAAACCTGAATGTGTGCCTCCTGAGCCTAAAATAGAAGTTGGAAAGAAAAAATAAAGAATATTTACATATGTATTCTACAAACATCTCAATAAAATTATGAAATGTCTAATATTATTTCCATAGTACGTTTGTGGAAACTGAAGCAAGAACATAAAAATCATTCATCAGATATCTTAAAGAATTTCAGTGGTATAAAGTGATAATTCAAGCAGTGTTTTCTGCTATATCTCCAAATGCAATTGTCGTTGTCAAAGTAGAAATAAAATATACTGGGAGAAATTGTTTCAATAAATGTTAAAAAATGTAATTTGTGACTACAATTTCTATGCTAAGGCATATTAATGGGATTTCTTTTCTGGGTTGTGGTCACACCAAATGATGCAGAAGCAACTTTATCCCATCAAATGATAGATTATAGGTAATATACTGCTTACATATGAGAGTTTTAAAGATGAGCTTTAATTTAACCAAATACTGCTTTGCATTGATTCATGCTGCATAGAAGAAAAATTGAGGATATGTGAATTGACTGCCGTGTAGATATGAATCTTGACGTGATGTCCTCACATTATTCCTTCAATAAAATAATTTTACTGTCCAAGTAAGTAAAAATGTCTTTTTCCATTACTTGCCTAGTCATTCTAAGCAGTGACATGAAGTCATCGCTCAGGGAAGTGCCTTAAAAATACTGAAAAATAGAAAGGGCTATTTAAAGTCAAGTTCTTGTCTACTTCCAACTTAGGAAACATTCTACAATGCACATGATGGGGAGCCAGAAAAAAAGCTGTGTGTTTTATTCACTGTTAAATAATCTATCCATATTCCTGAGCAAGGATATTTCATCAGGGTATCACATACTATGTAATGTTAGCCCTTTCCTCTAAACTCAGTGTTTACACAACTTGAAAAATACAGCCCTACTGATTGATATGATGTATAAATGTTTAACTTTAACTTCATTTTGTTTATGCTTTCACAGCTTTTCATGCTTTACATTAAGAGAACGAATTGATATATTTAAAAATATTTACATTGAGCTACTACTATACGTCAGTCCCTGTGGGAATTCAGAGTTGATTAAGGTATGAGCAACTCAAGAAGTTTTTCTGTACTTAAGGAACTTCCTATAACCTAGTCATACCTCAGCACTGTAATTTGAAGCTTAGATATTCGGCTTAAAATTAGACATATGTAAAGTCAAAAGTCTTTCAGTAATTAAAAAACCCACAACATATTCAAATTTTGCATATTTTTGCAAAATTTGTAAAATTTTGTTTGTTTTGTAGTTTAGAAATTTGGGATAGTATACCATTAAATTAGAGCATATCATGTAATCTAGAAGAACAGAGAAGACTGAATACAAACATCCTGATTTCATGTACAGAATATTACCCAGAAGACCCAGGAGCAATGCAAAATGAAAGAAAAAGGTTCTGACAATTGGTAATCTGAGAAATACAAATTTCAACCTTAATAAAATGACATTTTAGCCCATCATTTTTTAAAAAAGAAAGTCTGATAACACCACATAGTAGCTTGAAGACGGAGCTGGTAGGACTTTCATATAGCTGAGGAGAGAATAAATTAATACAATATCCTAAAAAAGAATTTAGCATTACGTTGTGAAGTTTAATCATGTACATACAAGACTCAGAATCTATTTCTAGGTAAATAACTTACAGAACTCTTGAGCATGTGTGCCTGGAGACTTGTATAAAATGTTTATGGAATTACTAGACCCCCAAATTACAAAAACACAAAACGATTATAAACGTGGGAATAGTGTGCTACAAACATCAATATTAATAAATATCAACAACATGTCGCTGGATCCCAAAAACAAGGCAGAATTGCTTAGAGCATTTTTCTATTATACACCTTTCAAAAATACACAAACTAAACAATAAGGGCACATAATATGCAGCAAAACTAAAATGAAAATTTAAAAAAACAATTTGTGTTCTAGTTATAATTGAGTTACAGAGAGATGATGTTAATCTATGGAATGCCAAAATTAATAATACTCTGTTTCAGCCTGTTGAAAACCAGTTTATTGTATTATTCTTTTTACCTTCGTGTATATGTTCTTTGTACTAACTGCATTTATTTGACATGTATAAAATCATCACAACAGCCTTATACGGCTCTTACAAATCTTATAATACAGCTCTTATTTGACCTATGAGTAACTGAGGCATAAAGAGGTGAAGTAATTTTAACAAAGTCACTCTGTTTATAATATACAGAGCTGGGATTTGAATAGAGAGTTCAGAAACTGAAGGTAGCCTTATAACTATTAAACTCTACTAATTATCTGCATTAAAACAATGTAAACAATAAAAGAAAGAGACATCATCAAATTATACTCTGGTGACTCTTAAAATAATGTAAGCACAACGGTTAATGAAATAGAAACAATAATGCTTAAAAAGCTTTGAAATAATATATTAAAATGAAATGTTGAAAAAAATCTAGACTGTTAAGTACAAAATAGGTTTTGCCTCTGTGCGCCCTGCTTATTTCACTTAACATGTCTTCCAAGGTTACCCATGTTGTCTCAGAATTTTATACTTTTTAGTGGCTGGATAGTATACCATTGTGTATATATAGTACATTTTTTCATGTATTAATCTGTTGAGAGATACAGCTTGATTCTATATCTTGGCTGTGAATAGTGTTACTATGAATATACGCACACATGTGCTTTTTGAGTGTTTTCAAATCTTTGGGTTATATGCCCAGGAATGGAATTGCAGGGTCATATGGCAATTTTGTTTAACTTTTGAGGTATCACCAAACTGTTTTCTAAAACAGCTGAACAATTTTACATTACATCAGAAGTATATGAGGGCTTCAATTTCTCTATATCCTAATACTTGTTATTTTTATTTTTATTATTATTATTTTTTTTTTGGAGACGGAGTTTCGCTCTTGTTACCCAGGCTGGAGTGCAATGGCGCGATCTCGGCTCACCGCAACCTCCGCCTCCTGGGTTCAGGCAATTCTCCTGCCTCAGCCTCCTGAGTAGCTGGGATTACAGGCACACGCCACCATGCCCAGCTAATTTTTTGTATTTTTAGTAGAGACAGGGTTTCACCATGTTGACCAGGATGGTCTCGATCTCTTGACCTCGTGATCCACCCGCCTTGGCCTCCCACAGTGCTGGGATTACAGGCATGAGCCACCGCGCCTGGCCCCTACTTGTTATTTTTTAAAAAGTATTATTATCATATTCTCTGAAATTTTGTGCTGTTTAAAATATAGTCACGGAAGTCCAAATGCTTCTATGGACAAATAAAAACAAAAATAAAATGATCAGAAAATAAATCAAAATAAAAGAAAAACCCAAACCGTATTTCCTGCACATGAAGAGAAATCTTCCAAAATCTGCTTCTATGACATGATTTCAAAATTCTCATTTTTATGATAGACAGACATTGGGAAACACACACAGTGTTAGAATACTTTTTTTGTTTGTTGTTTTTAATATGATGAGTAGAGTATTATACATAATATAAGAAGGAATGTGAAACCTTCAAAATAATATTTACACACCCTGGTGGGATATCTCTATACAAAGATCAAGGAGGTTTAGTTAGCAACTCCTTGACTAAATAAAGTTAAAGGTACTTTCTCAGTTAAAACGTGGATGTGGCATTTAGTGAGTCAGAGATTACCCTTACAGAACCTAAATTGCACACATGATCGTAACTTTCCCTTCATAGTAAACTCACTCAACAGGCTGTATCTGTTCAAAATAGAAAGCTGTAGAAAATAGAGAAAAAGGAGAGAATCACCCAATATGGCTGAGCTAATAGAAAACCTGCTTTAGGCCAGGAGCGGTGGCTCATGCTTGTAATCCCAGCAGTTTGAAAGGCCGAGGCGGGCGGATCACGAGGTCAAGAGATCGAGACCATCCTGGCCAACGGCGAAACCCCGTCTCTACTAAAAATACAAAAAATTGAGCTGGGCATGGTGGTGCGCGTCTGTAGTCCCAGCTACTCGGGAAGCTGAGGCAGGAGAATTGCTTGAACCCGGGAGAAGGAGGGTGCAGAGAGCCGTGGTCGCACCACTGCACTCCTACCTGGCACCTGGTGACAGAGTGGGAATCTGTCTCAGAAAAAATAAAAGAAAAGAAAACCTGCGTTAGTTCTTTCTCTTAGAGTTCTATGTTAGTGTCAGTGAATACAACGCTCCCTCCATTCAAAAACTTAAAACAGGTAAATACATTAAACACACACCTAAAATTGTGAAAAATTCTCTGAATAAACTCAAATACAGAAAACTATAATTAAACCCCCTACCTTTGGTGGCCCTCAAATACTAATAAAGGGTTTCATTACTTGTGCTTGTTAGCTAAATGACAACAGTATGTTATTAATTACATAAGTGTTCTATCTTTATTAAAGCACCTCAAAAAGATGTTAAAGGAGCTTCTAGTAGACTAAAAACTGTTTAAAAGAGCAGGAAGGAAAAGATATTAACCTATTAGATAAAACATAGTGTATTCATATTCTGTGCTGATCACTATTTGAGGCATGTATATCATCATACCCTGTGGCATAGGTGGTATCGTTATTCCAATTTTACAGTTGGAGGAAACAAACCTCAGTAGTTAATTACTTGTACAGAATCACGTAAGACGTGCATCAGATTTCCAATCTAGTCCAACTGACTCCATCAGCATCATCAATATCATCTGAGCAATTAAAAAATTATATCTCCACTATTAGGACCATACATAGGTAAATAAAAGCTCTTCCCTGGCCCCTGGAGACCCAGCATTTTATATATGTACCAAAATACATTAAAGCTATGCTTATTATTTGCAATAGCCTCAACCTGGAAACAACTCACGTGTTCACCTAAGGCAGAACTGATATATAAATTGTGTTATATGCATATACTGGAACACTTCATGGCAATAAATATGATGCTATACAACTCAATATTTTATTTTTAAAACAAAGGATATGTTGTTTTTTCTGATTATAAAGCAATATTTTATCAGTATAAAAGAAATAAGGTATTAAGAAAAAGGAAATAATGACACATAATGCCATCACACAAAGATAACATTTTAGTATACAGTCTTACATGGTTTTTTTCTAAAGATAAACACACACAAATATATATATAATGAATAGAGAAATGAGGAGGAAGGGGAGAGAAAGAGAAAGGGCAAGAGGTGGCCTGGCACATATTAAGATCTGATATTCCCAGCTTGTTTTTTTCTAAAGATAAACACACACAAATATATATATAATGAATAGAGAAATGAGGAGGAAGGAGAGAGAAAGAGAAAGGGCAAGAGGTAGCCTGGCACATATTAAGACCTGATATTCCCAGCTTGTTTTTACTATAAGCATTATTATGACGATATGAAGTTATAGTGCATCATTTTTATTGCCATGAAATATTCGAGTGTATGCATGTACTACAGTTTTTTTTTATCAGTTCTGCCTTAGAGGGACATATGAGTTGTTTCCAGGTTGAGGCTATTGCAAACAATATTACTATGAGCATCACTTTAATGTATTTTGGTACACATATTAAATACTCGTTCTCCAGGGGCTGGGAAAGAGCCTTCATTTATACTATTCTACAAAATTTTAAGATAAATATTATCACTGTGACCAGTTTCAAGATACCACTAGTCCAAGAGTAGAATCAAAAAGTTTCTGAAAATTTAACAGCTGATTCTCAGAAGCCAGTATCAGCTGATTTGGGCACACACAACTTGAGTATATACACTTTGAAATTGAATTGCTAAATTATAGAGTATGTACCTAATAAAATCAACTCTATTGCATAATGTCAAATATTTTTCCAAAGTAATGGTACCAATGTGCATTCCTACCCAGCACTATATGAGAGTTCCCATTGCGTGTCAGACTGTTAAACTTCAGTCATTCTAGCGGGTGTGTGGTAGTATCTCATTGTGGTTTTACTTTCCTGATTACTGATGCCTTTGACCAACATTTTATTAGCCTTTTGATGAACTTTTGAGTCTCTTGATGAACAGTTTTATTATAGTCAAATTCATTCATCTTAACTTACTGAGTAGTGTTTTTGTTTTGTTTGATAAATATTTTACCTATTTAGGTCATAAACATATTCTCCTGTATTGCCCTCCAGATATTTTATTGTTTTGTCTTTTATATTTTGATTTATGATCTGTATAAAACATTTTTTGAATGACATGATGTAGGAGCCAAATTTTATTTTTTACTTTTATGGATGTAAAATGTCCCAGCATGATTTATTGAAAAATACTTCCCTTACCCAGCTTTGGAGTAGCACTCTTTTTGTAAATGAACATGCCACATATGCTCAGGTCTTTTTCTGGGCTCTCTATTTTATTCCACTGCTGTATTTGTCTATCTTTACAGAAATATCACACTATCTTATTTAGAGTAACATTATAAAAAGTCTGGATGGAACAAGCCCACTCTATTCTTTTCTAAGCATAATATGGCTTCTTAAAAAATAGATGTATTGAGGTATAATGCAATTACAGCACACTGCTTAAAGTGTCAATTTCATAAGGTCGACGTATGTAAACGCCTATAAAAATGTAACAACAAATCAAGATAATAAATATATCCACACAAGAAAGTTCCTTTTTGCCCATTTGTAATCCCTCTATCCCTTCCCTCCATGTACTCTCCATTGACAGGCAATAAGTAATCTGTGTTCAATCAGTTTAAATTAATTTGCACTTTCTAGAATTGTATACAAATGAAATAATATACTATGTATTCTCTTTTGCCTGTCTTTGTTTAGTCAGTATAATTATTCCAAGATTCATCTATATATATGTTGTACATATAAATGATCATTTTTTACTACCGAATATTATATTAATATATAAACTCAATATTATATTAATGTATGAATTAGTTAATGTGGAATGAATGTATGTTCATTTCACAATTTACTATTCATTCATTTGTTGATGAATATTTTTATGGTTTTGAATATTTGCCTGTTACATTTAAAGTTGCTATAAACATTCATGTTATAAATTTTTCATGGACATATATTTCAATTTCTCTTGAGTAACTACCAAGTAATAAAATGAGGATATGTTTAACTATATAAAACTCTGTCAAATTTGTTCCAAAACGTTTGTACCATTTTATGTTCCCTTAAGAAATGAAAGAGAGTTCCATTTATTCCACATCATTAGCACAATTTGCTGTGGTCAATCTTTTTTAGAGATTCAAATTGGTATGTAGTGGTAACTCATTGTGGTTTTAGTTTGCATTTTTCAACTGATTAATCATGTTATGCATCTTTCATTGGCTTTGCAATTACTTTGATGAAGTATCCATTCAAATCTTTCACATATTTCTTAAATTAAATTGCTTCTTTTCTTGTGATTTGAGTTCTAAAAATATATATATTCTTCATACAAATTCTCTATTAGAGATATAATTTACCATTGTATTCTTCTGGTCTGTGGCTTGTCTGTTCATTTCCTGAAGAGCAGAAATTCTTAATTTTGATGAAGTCTAATGTATTACTTTTTTCTTTCATGGTTCATGCCTTTGGTATCTTAAAAAATCTTTGCAACCCAAGGTCACAAATATTTTTCCTATGTATTATTCAATATGTTTTATAATTTTAGATTTTATGGGTAGATTTGTGATTTATTTTAGTTAATTTTTATATATACTACAAAATATGTGTAAGTGTTCACTTTTTCCAGTCATATTGTACTTTCTTCACCAATTGACTTTGCAGTTTTATAAAACTCAACCAATGTTTTATGATTCTGGATTCTCTCTTCACCTCAATTGATCTATTTGTCCATCTTAATTATAATAAGGATTTAAATCCATAGGGTAAATCTTTAAAACTTTTATCTAATTGTTTTAACTATCCTATATCCTTTGTATTTCCATATCAATGTTAGAATCAGCATATTGATTCATATTAAAAATTAATTTGATTTGATTAGGATTGCATTGAATCTAGAAGTCATTTGAGGAGGCTTCACAGTCAAAAATTAAATTTTCTGATCCGTGAACATGCTGTCTCCATTTATTTAGGGCTTTCATTGAATAGCTATAGAATCTGTAATTATGTCACTTCTCTCATTTTTAATGAGGATAGTTTGTGTTTCTCTCTAGATTTCCTCCTTATTAGTCTGATTAGAGGTTTATCAAGTATGATCGTCTGTAAAAAGTATCATTTGGCTTTATAGATATTCTTCACTGTTTTGGGGCTTATAGGTCATTAATTTCCATCCTTATCTTTATTATATTATCTTCTTTTTCTTTTACTTTATATTTCATTTGGCTTCTTTAGTTTCTTTAGATGGATCATCAGGTAATTCACTTGAAATTTTTCTTGGTTTTCACTAGAGGCTTTAAGTGCTATAAATTTCATTTTGCTACTGCTTTACCTGTATACTACAAATTTTGAATGTTAAGTTTTTATATTCAGTTCCAAATACTTTCTAATTTTCCTTTTTATTTTCTCTTTAGTCTATTGATTGTTGATAAATATATTATTTGTTTCTAGTGTTTATATATTTCTAATATAGATTCCTAATTTTATTCTATTTTATTATTTAACATTTTTTGTATTTTATATTTTTACCACTTAAATCATTTAGAAATGTACTTAGATTTATTCTGTAGCTCAAAATATGGTCTGTCATGGTAAAAATTGTGTTAAAATTCTGCATAGTGTATATTATGCTGTTGTTCTATGGAATGTATTCTCAATGATCGTTCCTAATCTCTTCACCCAAAGGCAACAGCTTTCAACATTCTATAATTTAATCATCAATTATTTTCTTGCCTAAATTTGTATTAAAAAATAATACAACCCTGAACAGACCCATAACAAGGTCTGAAGTTGAGGCAGCAATTACGAGCTTACCACCCCAAAAAAGTCCAGGGCCAGATGGGTTCACAGCCGAATTCTACCAGACATACAAAGAGGAGCTGGTACCATTCCTTCTGAAACTATTCCAAATAATCCAAAAAGAGGGAATCCTTCCCAAATCATTTTATGAGACCAACATCATCCTGATTCCAAAACCCGGCAGAGACTCAACAAGAAAAGAAAACTTCAGGCCAATATCCATGATGAACATAGATGCAAAAATCTTCAATAAAATACTGACAAGCCGATTGCAACAGCACATCAAAAAGCTTATCCACCATGATCAAGTAGGCTTCATCCCGGGGATGCAAGGCTGGTTCAACATACGCAAGTCTATAAACGTAATTCGCCACATAAACAGAACCAAAGACAAAAACCACATGATTATCTAAATTGATGCAGAGAAGGCCTTTGACAAAATTCAACAGCCCTTTATGC
>NW_022436984.1:14021979-14022930 GCF_009761245.1 Sapajus apella | reverse complement strand
GTCTCTATTTGCAGATGACATGATTGTGTATCCAGAAGACCCCATCATCTCAGCCCCAAATCTCCTGAAACTGATAAGCAACTTCAGCAAAGTCTCAGGATACAAAATCAATGTGCAAAAATCACATGCATTCCTATACACCAATAACAGACTTAAAGAGAGCCAAATCAAGAACAAACTTCCATTCACAATTGCCACAAAGAGAATAAAATACCTAGGAATACAACTAACAAGGAACGTAAAGGACCTCTTCAAGGAGAACTACAAGCCACTGCTCAACACAATAAGAGAGGACACAAACAGGTGGAGAAACATTCCATGTTCATGGTTAGGAAGAATCAATATCGTGAAAATGGCCATACTGCCCAAAGTAATTTACAGATTCAATGCTATCCCCATCAAGCTACCAATGACCTTCTTCACAGAACTGGAAAAAACCACCTTAAACTTCATATGGAATCAAAAGAGAGCCCACATAGCCAAGTCAATTCTAAGCAAAAAGAACAAAGCGGGAGGCATCACACTACCGGACTTCAAACTATACTACAAGGCTACAGTAATCAAAACAGCATGGTACTGGTACCAAAACAGAGTTATAGACCAATGGAACAGAACAGAGGTCTCAGAGGCAACACAACATATCTACAACCATCTGATCTTTGACAAACCAGACAAAAATAAGCAATGGGGAAAGGATTCCCTGTTTAATAAATGGTGTCGGGAAAACTGGCTTGCCATGTGCAGAAAGCAGAAACTGGACCCCTTCCTGACACCTTACACTAAAATTAACTCCAGATGGATTAAAGACTTAAACATAAGACCTAACACCATAAAAACCCTAGAAGAAAATCTAGGCAAAGCCATTCAGGACATAGGCGTAGGCAAGGACTTCATGACCAAAACACCAAAAGCATTGACAACAAAAGCCAAAATAGACAAATGGGACCTAAT
>NW_022436984.1:14018847-14021879 GCF_009761245.1 Sapajus apella | reverse complement strand
CCAAAAGCATTGACAACAAAAGCCAAAATAGACAAATGGGACCTAATCAAACTCCACAGTTTCTGCACAGCAAAAGAAACAGTCATTAGAGTGAATCGGCAACCAACAGAATGGGAAAAAATTTTTGCTGTTTACCCATCTGACAAAGGGCTGATATCCAGAATTTACAAAGAACTAAAACAGATTTACAAGAAAAAAACTAACAAGCCCATTCAAAAGTGGGCAAAGGATATGAACAGATACTTTACAAAAGAAGACATTCATGAGGCCAACAAACATATGAAAAAATGCTCATCATCACTGGTCATCAGAGAAATGCAAATCAAAACTACATTGAGATACCATCTCACGCCAGTTAGAATGGCGATCATTAAAAAATCTGGAGACAACAGATGCTGGAGAGGATGTGGAGAAATAGGAACACTTTTACACTGTTGGTGGGAGTGTAAATTAGTTCAACCATTGTGGAAGACAGTGTGGTGATTCCTCAAGGACCTAGAAATAGAACTTCCATTTGACCCAGCAATCCCATTACTGGGTATATATCCAAAGGATTATAAATCGTTCTACTATAAGAACACGTGCACATGAATGTTCATTCCAGCACTGTTTACAATAGCAAAGACCTGGAACCAACCCAAATGCCCATGAATGATAGACTGGACAGGGAAAATGTGGCACATATATGCCATGGAATATTATGCAGCCATCAAAAACAATGAGTTTGTGTCCTTTGTAGGGACATGGATGAACCTGGAAACCATCATTCTCAGCAAACTGACAGAAGAGCAAAAGATCAAACACCACATGTTCTCACTCACAGGTGGGTGTTGAACAATGAGAACACATGGACACAGGGAGGGGAGCACTACACACTGGGGTCAGTTGGAGGGAAATAAGGGAGGGATGGTGGGAGGTGGGGAGCTGGGGAGAGATACCAAGGGGAGAGATGCCAGAGGTAGGTGATGGGGAGGAAGGCAGCAAATCACACTGCCACGTGTGTACCTATGAAACAGTCTTGCATGTTCTTCACATGTACCCCCAAAACGTAAAATGCAATAAAATAAATAAAGGGGAAACAAAATAATACAGTGAACTATAATTCCTGGTGTCTCCATTTCACAAGAAAAGCATTTTCCAAGATAGGTACGTGCAAATTTTTATATAATTTCAAGATACACAATATTTCTTATGTGTACAAGCTATGTTTCACTTAATTATTCATTTGCCTTAAATGGTTGAATTAGAATTACTCTAAATATGATCTGGCAATAAATATTAATAAATAAATACAATATTTAATTTTAATCTCATAGATTACATTCAAATATTTGCAATATAAAGTTATTATGCTTATCTTTGTGCAAGAAACTTTGACATAATTCCTGATTATTTCCTTAGTATATGGATAAATGTAAATAAATTTTCTGGGTGAAAAGAAGTATAGTGTTTTAGATGTTTACTGGTTATCAAACTGATTTTCAGAAGGTATTTATCAATTTGCATTCCTACAGAGATTTTATAAATAACTCTGTGTCACTGTACCTCATTAACACTAAATATTGTTTTTGTCAATTTTATAAATAGGAATCATAATTGTTAGGGACATTTCTCTCCTTATTTGTGATCATGATAAATTTTGTTAAATATTTTTGGGGTCTTTTGCAAAATTTTTTTAACCCTTCCTCTTTTATTTCTATTAAGGTAAATTCATTGATTGAATTAGGTTGTATACAAAAAAGGAAAATTAAAGGTAACATTCTGAGAAAATATTAGTACTTACAAATCTAGAAGATAAATATTAATGAAATATTAGTCCAGGATTGTTTGTACCTCTATTTGCCTGAAAGAGCACAGTGGAAAATGTTTAAGGTTCTAATTTTCTACAGTTTTATATTTCTGCAACAGAGAGCCTGTTTTCAAGAGGAAAAAGGCTGAAGGATGGCAGTCATGCAACAGGAATATTCTGTCACTGTGATGCCTGCCCCCACTTACATAGCTTTTCTTCTTTTGACATAAAAACCTTTCTCCCCTTAATTTGATACTTATGCTTTCCTGTCTTAAATAATCATATCGTGTTGCTTTTATTATTCTATTTCTCAGAGTTTAAGGGTGTTTTCCTGACTTTCCTGATGACCTTGCTAAAAATTTCGAGTATTGCTAAAAGTTCTTGGATAGTTTGTAATACAGTTATACCATCTGCAAATAGTGTCTTTTGGGGAAAACAATCGTCTAATTAATGGAGACCCAACTGCACTTCCACCTGGAATGTACTACATTGAGAGTTGCTCCTTTAAGAAGCGAATTTCAAAAACAGAGCATCTGGCTGTAAGATTTTCATTTGTGACTCTTATTTAAAGAGTCTTATTTAAAATCACTGACAATCTTTTCAGTACACATTCTTAATGATATTGCATAGCCTTTATGCAATGCCTATTTATGTACCTTTGTAAACCAGGTAATTTTATAGGTATTATTGGAGGACAGTGAGAAAAGAGACCAAAAATCCCCTTACCTTGAGGAGTTTGGATTCTACTGTATATTTCTCTGTATAGATGACACCTTGCCAGACCTCACTTTCAACTATTCTAAATGTAGGTATCACATAACTGAGATATCTGGAGGATAACCACAGCTTACCTGCATATTTTTCAAACAACCCTACATAGCCCCTTCTCATGGAATAGTACATCAATAGGTTAAAATTTAATTTATGTCTTTGGATGAAAGAAGACTTAAGAATAGGTCATTTTAGGCTTTATTTGACAATTATTTATGCACACAGTTTTATTACATAGCCATGATAAAGTTACATATGTGAGGGAAAATGGCGTGAAATTTAACTGCTATTATATGATATCAACAAATATTTACTAAGCACTTGCCGTGTACCCAGCATTTTTGTAACTATTGGAAGAAAGCAAAACACAAATGTTTACGTAACTTGCCCAAGAAAACTGATGAAGCAGTGGAATAGAGGTGAGGAGGAACTAGCATCAGGGATATATATATATATATATATATATTTTTTT
>NW_022436984.1:14014918-14018747 GCF_009761245.1 Sapajus apella | reverse complement strand
TTTAGTCCCAGCTAATTTTTGTATTTTTAGTAGAGATGGGGTTTCACCATGTTGACCAGGATGGTCTCGATTTCTTGACCTCGTGATCCACCTGCCTCAGCCTCCCAAAGTGCTGGGATTATAGGTGGGAGCCACCGTGCCCGGCCTAGGGCCTGTATTTTAATCAGAGTGCTATGATGATTTCAGCTACTGGATTAAGACTGTTCTAGGGTATGTTTTCAGATTAGTTTAAATTGAGCCAAAATCAAAAAACATTCATATCTAGTCTAATGTTAAAATAATTGCTCAGTGGAGTTCCAGGGCTATCAAGAAGAGATGAAACTATATGAAAGATAAAATAATGGGTTTGTGTAGTTCACCAAAAAAATGGTTTGTTTTTATATTTTATACATTGACATTTTAGATTTCTGTAGTTATCCTGACAAGGGCAGTGTTTTACAAATGTCTTTAACTTAGACATCATAGTCCTCATTGGAAAGACACTTGCCAGCAAGGCTACACAACAGTACATTTTTTGAGCCACCGTATAACTACATAGCTATTCGAGGTAAAACCAGAAATGGGATATATGACCTTTAGTACTGGAGGATTGACTGTGAATGCCACTTGTGCCATCCAGGTGAAGCTGGTATCCAGAGGGGGTTCTGTGTGAAGAGAGACACTACGAGACAAATAGAAGAACAAGAAGCAGCCAAAGGGACAATAGAGGTCTTTCACAAGCAGGTCAGCAAACATTGATGGAGTATTTTCTTTGTGCATGTTGAAGGTAATAGGTTCTTGGTCTTCTGATATTATACTGGAGATTCACATGGCTGCTACAATTTTATTCTGCTACAACTCACTATCTGTAATTTGATCATTTTTTTTCCTTGGGTCTTTCTACAAATTAAAGTTTTGTTTGTCTGTTTTTAGTAACAATGAGCCTCCGAACTTCTAATAAGCAGCATAATTGCCATGTGCAGAAGGCTACATTAGACAACACCAGTTTCTCTGTGAAGATTCACCATCTCCGGATGAATGTTAATGATTCCTACTGTCCATTTCACAGATCTTCAACTCTTGTTCTTTCGTTTAAGCATACAAGTCTAAGCTTAGACATATATGATGCTTTAAATTCAAAAATTGTGTTGAGATAAAGCACTCATTTAAAGAATTTGCTGATAGCTAAAGGGTAGCCAAAGCAAAAGACGCACAGGGTAACATAAATCTCGAATATTTGTTTTGCAGTATGTATTTTTCTCATTTCTAGTCTATTGTTCAATACATGGCTTCCTACTTCCACTAGGCAGAGCATCCATTTATTCTCTACCATGCACAAGTCTTTGGCTTCAAAGTCATAGGTTTCCATGCTTACAGTTCTTCATTGGTGTTCTTATTTTCCTCAGGTAACTGATATTAAAGTGGACTTCCCTGTCTTGCTCAAACCTCGGAGGTCCTCATAGGATAGATTATCATTAATATAATATGGGAACCTCAAGATTTATATTAAACTCAAATGCTCTCGGTAACTGGAAGGGAGAAAGTGAAAGGGAGGAGTCTTGGAAGAGAATTTTGTTTCATTACCTTTTCTATCAATATTGGGGTAGCTTTTATGGTCACAATGTAGCCTTTGGGAAAAAATGTCAGAGACAGTTGAGGTTTTAAGGCTTTATCAATGTTTTATAATGTGATCTGGAGATGATAGAGATGATAGCGCTTAAATGTAATATGGTAAGCCACTGTTTCAGCACATTTCAACCATGACTAAAAAGAGAATTGTGAGTATACCTGTAAAAAAGAACAGATGAGAGATAAAGAAGTCTTGAAGCATTCAGGTGACTAATGAAGGAAATCAATCTCTTAGTCTAAATTAGTCTGATAGTCTTAAAATATGGTATAGAATGTGGAGAAGAATCCGTAACTATGGAGCCGTAAGAGTGTAATATTTGGGGGCTCAGGATGAGCTGGGGATGTTTAGCAGGTACAAAATAGAAAGAATGCGTAAGACTTACTATTTGATAGCACCATAGGGTGGCTATAGTCAATAATAATTTAATTATACAATAAATTTTTCAATTTTAAAATAAAGAATGTAATTGAATTGTTTGTAATTCAAAGGATAAATGCTTGAGGGGATGAATAACCCGTTCTCCTTAATGTGCTCATTTCACATTGCAAGCCTGTATCAAAACATCTCATGTACTCCATAAACATATATACTTACTATGTACCCATAAAATTTAAAAAAATAAAATGATAGCTCTTTCTTCAACTAATGACAGTCTAATATGTGGACTAAGAGAGAAATGAAACAGCATACCAAGGACTCCTGGAAATTCTTGAAAGCAAAATGCAAAATTCTAACAAAATTTAAAAACCATCTCAAAGACAGTTACTGAAATTATAACATAGAGTTTATACGAATTTTAATTGGTCTTTAGATAGAATTATGAACATCATAATTGGTGAGAAAAGCAAGATTGAAATTTTCATAAGCATTTGAATAACTCCTACATCGCAGACATTGACAGCAAATTGACTTCAGGGATATGATAAGAAACAGCTGGAGCTGAAGCAGCAGGGCTGAGGAGCTCTAAACAAAGAAAAGGGATAAAATGGAATTATGCTCGGAACCTTTAGGGCAAGATCAAAGCCCCACTTTAGTTCACTCCATCTAATAATCTTAGAATATAACAATATGAAAATGTGAATTGTGACCAGAAAACTGACAACTGTAAAAGAAGTTAATAAAAATATAAGCTGATCTGTTTGGGGAGGTAAGAGGGAAGTTGTAGATTTTATTTTTGGATATGAAAATAGAAATGGGTTTAAATGTAATTTTTCCTTCTTCAAACAATACTGAAGAGTGAAAGAAGAGGTAGTTTTATAAACCACTGATTAAAAGACATAGCTATTCTATCCTACATCTTCGCTATCATTCTAAGTGGACTGTATGAGAAATGAAGAAAAAAAAATACTATTTCCCAGTTATGGCTCTAATTTGTGTAGTCACTCCCAAAGCCCTGGCCCTACTTCCAAGTGACCAATGGACCTTTGAATTTTTAATCTTTACAGTTCAGTTTGATTTTTCCTTTATTAATAAAAACCACCTTACCTCAAATATGACTTCCCTTGTTTACATCTCTCCTTAAGGGTATGACATAGTATCATTATACCTAATTTCCTTGTATTCTTTTTGTTGTTGTTGTTGTTTGTTTGTTTGTTTGTTTGTTTGTTGAGATGGTGTCTTGCTCTGTCACCAGGCTGGAGTGCCATGTCATGATCTCAGCTCACTGCAGCCTCTGCCTCCCAGGTTCAAGCGATTCTCCTGCCTCAGCCTCCCAAGTAGCTGGGACTATAGGCACGTGCTACCATGCCTGGCTAATTTTTGTATTTTTAGTAGAGGCAAGCTTTCACCATGTTGGCCAGGCTGGGCTTGAGCTCCTGACCTCATGATCTGCCTACCTCGGCCTCCCAAAATGCTGGGATTACAAGCGTGAGCCACCACGCCCAGCCTTTCCTTGCAATTCTTAGAGAAAATTACACCATCACAGGCCTTTTCTCTCTGAATTCTTACCCAACTCTCAGTACCTTAGGTCCAAAACTTAGAAAATAATCTAGTTCCTTTGCCAGATGATATAGATGTCCTTCATTAGTTTTTCAAAAACAATAGTGAAAATCTCAAAAAACATGCCCCTTCAACAAGAGGTAATTATTTACCCTGTGATAAATGGTCATTCATTATATATTTCTAAATTACCTTCAGAATTTATTTTTCAGAACTAATGTCGCATGTAGAAATGCAGGCCAGGCACAGTGGCTCACGCCTGTAATCCCAGCACTTTGGGAG
>NW_022436984.1:13969777-14014818 GCF_009761245.1 Sapajus apella | reverse complement strand
GTAGAGTTGCCCTGAGAATTCCTATCTTCTCTGTTGTTGTGTGGGCACTTATAAAATTTGTTTTTGTGACTAAAGAATACAAAAGGGATTTGCAAAAATGCAATGTCTTTCATTGCACACAATTCATTGCAGAAATAATCTGTATATATTTGAGAACATGTTAACAATAATATTATATTTCAACTAAATGGTGGAGTGATACAGGAAGTCTCTGTTTCATTTTCTAGTAGAATGAGACCACCTCATTCTCATCACACAGTCCAGGATCCCCTAAGAACATTTTCTAGGCAGCTGTACTGGGCAGCATTCTGGTCTGAACATTAAGTACATAAACCTGCCGTAGGAATAGTGTCTACCCAGTCCCCTAGACATTACGCCATGTGATTTTGTGTAATCTCTGCCTTGAATGATCATAAGCCAGAGGATTTATGTGGTCTTGGAACTCTGACTTAAGCAGCACATATTTATAAGATTTTGGAAATAACTGTGGCAGCATATTTAAACATTGATCTTGGTCCCATGTTTATGTGTTCTTAAATGACTTTGTTGCTGAGTAATATGTATTTGAAGATGTTCAAATTTTTAGAAATACTATATATGCTAGAACTTAAAGTATGTGCAGTATATGTATAATTTGAGTTCTTATTATGTGCTGAGCCCTGTACTGAACAAATTAATGGATATTATCTCATTTTATTTGCATAAAAACACTATGAGAAAAGGAGTTATTGAAGCACAATAGATTAAGCAACTTGCCCAAAGTTACACAATTAATTCAGAAGTCATTATTTTATATATTAAATGTATCAGTGGGGATAGGTGCTCCCTCGTGGCTGTTGCAGCACAGTTTTACTACCAAGACTTACAATAATCAAATTTGCATTTGATATGGTTTGAATATTTAGCCCACCCCAACTCGTGCTACAATATGATCCCCAGTGTTGGAGGTCAGGCCTGGTGGGAGGTGTTTGGGTCTTGAGGGTGGATCTCTCATGGCTGGGTGCTGTTCTCAAGATAGTGAATGAGTTCTCAGGAGATCTAGTTGTTTAAAAGTGTGTAGCATCTTCCCCTTCTCTTTTGCTTCCCTTCTGCCATGTAAAGTGCCTGCTTCCACTTCACCTTCCACCATTAGTCGTAGCTCCCTGAGGCCTCGCCAGAAGCAGAGAAGATGCTGGCACAGTGTTTCCTGAACAGTCTGCGGAACCATGGCAATTAAACCTCTTTTCTTTATAAATTACTCAGTTTCAGGTATTTCTTTGTAGCAATGCAAGAACTGCCTAATAGAGCATTCAACATAAAATTGTTGCTCTCATTGTTATGTTCTAAATGTTTGTTTCCCCCAAAAACTCATGTGCTAAAATCCTAACCTACAATGTGATGGTATTAGGAGGTAGGGTTTTTGGGAGATGATTAGTTCATGAAGGTAGAGCTCTCATGAATGAGATTAATTCCCTTATGAGAAGAAATATATGAGAGATGATATCCACTCTTTCCCATGTGAGATTACAACTAGACGAAGACCATCTGCAAACCAGTAAGGGAGCTTTCACCAACCACCACCTGCCAACACCTAGAACTTGGACTTCCCAGCCTCCAGAACTATGAGAAATAAATGTTGAAGTAATTCAGTCCATGGTATTTGTTACAGCAACCCAAACTGATTAGGGCACTCAGCATCTACCCAGAGAGCATCCAATAAATGGAATTTAGAGATTCATGCTCTGGTTGAAGGTGATATACTTAACTATACTCCCAGCTTTAAACAGAAGAAAGAGTCCCTAGTACCAGCCGCATTGCTCAGCAAGAATACAGTGTTCTAATTGGCAATTACAAATAATTTTGACATTTCAGTGGATACATATTTCCCAATGTCATGTGTGTGTGTGTTCATGCAAAATAAATATGTTAAACTGACTAAACAATTTTATCCTAACCAAAGTAATGCCAGAGTTAATTAGTTCATATTTATGTGCTTTGCTTTGTTCTAAAAATGAGAGGAAATCTTTAAAGTAGGATATAATAAGATATATCAAAGATTTGCAATTTAATAAAAAGGAGATAAACACTAACAAAGAAGAAATGTTTAAAGGAGATTTACAAAATAAGGACCATTTTCTACGGACCCAGTTGACAGATATATAAACTGAGGCTAAGTTTTTTGGAAAATCTCCCGAAGGCTATAGAGGTAAATTTTGACATTCATCATCTCTGCTAAAAGCACTTCCTGCTGTTGAGTAGCAATCCTTAGAAGATAGTCTCTTATCGAGTGCTCTCGTCATTCAAACTGAAGCTGTTAAAATAATTCAAAGTAGAGAAATATTAGTATAAAAATAGTGGAACTTGAGCATGCTCCAGATAGCAAAAAGGACATTCCAGGCATGCAAAGTCAACGGATTCAAGGTAAATTGGAAGAATATTGATTTACTTTATTGGGGAAATAATTTCTGCTGGAAAAATAAGACTGAAGAATTATGTACAATGTGCCCCCCAGTAAGACTGAGGATTTTGAAAGCCTATTAATTGACCTCAGAAAGTTATAAGAGAAAATAAATTGTTTATTTTTCCAGCAGATATAAATGGCAATCGTATTTACTGTCTGGTTTCACTGGTTTGTGATATAAACAACTATTACAGTCTTTTTCTATGGACTGTTTTTCTTTCAAGCATTCCTTCTTTACCGCTTTGCCTTACTAATCCTTTCTGGTTTTTTTTTCTCTCCTTCATGGAGAATTTTCAGTTTTGAGCGTATATTTATTTATTAAGTACATATAATTTTCATTTTCTAGAAGGAAAGTCTATCTTTGAGGTGAAAATTCTAAAACCTAATTAAATGTTTATTTGGAAAAAAGTTTCATTACTAGCACCTTTTTGTTTTGCCCTGGGTTTAGTGGTGCCTCTCTCCCAGGCTTTTTTTTTTAATGTATCAACTTATGCACTAATATTTTCAGTCATATCTTTGGCCAAGGGGAATATGCTTAGGACTAACTCTCCAAACAGGCTGGATCTTATCCATCTGAGATCAATAGACGAGAAAACAATTCTGCTTTGTTAAAAGATTGGAACAACAAACCTCAAAAGACAAATGACAGGTTATAGCCATGCTGAAAGCATTTAATAATTAATAGGCAGCAAATAAATATCAAATTTCCGATTGCTAGCAATCCTTACTTTGGCTATTAAACTTTATTAAATATACATGTAAAATTTCTAGCCTAAACAATGAAAAAATAAAAATAAAGTGTTATATTTTCGAAGTAGTAGAGGAGATTATTTGAGTTTAATGGGAAAAAAGTACAGCCAATCAAAAGAAGATAGGTTAAGAAAGAGAAAAGTCAAATAGTAGGAAAAATAAGGAAAAAATAAAGATTAAAAAAACCTAGTATCAATCTAATAAATTAATGTAGCATATTCTTCAAAAAAAGGATAAATTGTTAAACTGAATTTTCCCTAAGATATATGTGTTTTATAAACTATTATTAAGTTGGCACAAAAGTAACTGTGGTTTTGCCACTACTTTTAATTGCAAAAACTGCAATTACTTTTGGACCACCTAATAAAAATAATTTGAAAATACTAAGCAATAAAACATTAAATTGCAGTCGAAAATTTAAAACACAACAGCATGATCGGAGATTTTATTACTTTATTATAGACAAGGCAAATGGAAAAACAAACAATATAAAATATTTGAACTACATAGTTAACAAATATAATCTAATAGATACATGTAAAACCTTGAACCAAATAGTTGAGAAATATACATATTTTCACATATACAAGCAAATGAACAAACGTTAGTTACATTCTGCACCATACCACAACAAACACTAGTATCATACAAATATGTTCTCATGTTGCCTTGTCTCATCTGTATCATGTTCTTTACAAGGAAGTTAGCTTACATATCAATAGGTAAAATGTAAAAAAGAAAACTATACATTCAAAAATTCACAAAAACACTTTAAATAACTGAGTGACCAAAGAACTCATTATAAAAATTACAAAATAACTTAAAACTAAATAATCAAATATTATATCTCAAAACTTATGATATACATCTAAATCTGTACAGAGAGGAAAACTTAGGAGACATTACAATACAGATTGTATTAGAAAAGCTAAAAGGCTGAAAATTAATAAGCTAAGAATTTTAGATATCTGACATTACCGCAAAAGTAACCACAAGAGTAACCACAAAAGTAGGAGAAGTTAAACATAAGAATGGAAGCTTATGAGTAGGCCAGGCACCGTGGCTTATGTCTGTAATCCCAGCACTTTGAGAAGCGAAGGCAGGAGGATTGCTTAAGCCCATGGGTCTTCTCACTAACTCAAAATTCCATTACTGGCCAGATGGCATAAGAAATGTTAAATATTTCCCCTGTTAATATATAAGGTTGATATGGTTTGGATATTTGTTCACTCTAAATCTTATGTTGAATTGTAATCCCCAGGGTTGGAGGTAGGGCCTGGTGGGAGGTATTTGGTTCATGGGGGAAGATTCCCTCCTGAACAGCCTAGTACCACACCCTTGGTGATAAGTGAGTTCTCACTCTGTTATTTCACGAGAGAGCTGGTTCTTTAAAAGAGCCTGGCTCCTCCTCCACTTTCTCTTGGTTGCTCTCACCATGTGATACACAAGATCCGCCTTTGCATTCTGCTGTGACTGTAAGTTTCCTGAGGCCTCTCCAGAAGCAGATTCTAACACCATGCTACTTTCACAGCCTTCAAAACTGTGAGTAAAATAAACCTCTTTTATTTATAAATTACTCAGTCTGATATTTTTATAGCTGTGCAAATGGTTGAACACAGAAAATTAGCTTCAAGGAATGTTGTGTCACTATAGAGATACCTGAAAATAAAGAAGCAGCTTTGGAACTGGGTTACAAGCCCAGTTTGGAAGAATTTGGAGGGCTCAGAGAAGACAGGAAGATGAAGGAAAGTTTGAAAACTCTTAAAGACTTGTTAAATGGTTGTGACAAAAATTGTTATGGAAATATGGGCAGTGAAGGCCAGGGTGTTGAGGTCTCAGATGGAACTGAGGAATTTATTGGGAACTGGAGCAAAGGTCACCCATGTTACGTCCCAGAAAATAACTTTATTGCACTGTTTCCATGCCATAGGGGTCTGTGGAAGTTAGAACCTAGGAGTAATGATTTAGAATATCTGATGCAAGAAATTTATATGCAGAAAAGCATTCAAGATATGACATGCCCGCTTCTAACAGCCTATATCAGATATGGGAGCAAAGAAATGACTTAAAGTTGGAAATTATAATCAAAAGGGAAGCAAAGTGAAAAGTTTGGAAAAATTACAGCCTGGTTATGTGGTAGAAAAAGAAAAAGTGTTTTCAGGAGAGGAATTCAAGCAGTCCGCAGAGTAATCACTTGCTAGAAGGATTCACATGATTAAAAGGGAACCAAGTGCTAATACTTAAGACAGTAACAAAAGGCCTTGAAGGCATTTCAGAGATCTTCCAAGCATTCTCTTTCATTTCAGTCCCAGAGACCTAGGAGCAAAGAAAGATTTTGGAGGCTATACCTAGTGTGTCATTGCCCTGCACCACTTCAGGAGGCTACTCCCCACATCCCAGCCACTCCAACTTCAACCTGGATCAAAGCACATAAGGCACTTCTCAGGCCTCCGCTGCTTCGGAGGGCACAGCTGTAAGCCTTGATGGCTTCCACAAGGTGTTAAACCTGCAGGTGCACAGAATTGAAGAGTGAATGAGGTTTTTCAGCTTCCACTTAGATTTCAGTCTCAGGTGTCTTTATAGCAATGTAAATTGACTAACACAAAGGCACTCAGAGGAAGTTCTGGGCTTCCAGGATGGGTGGGAGAGTATGTAGGTCTGTTAGGAGAAAACACTGGGACAGAAGTGCTGCAAATGCATTAGCAGAGGCCGGTGCAGCTGAGCATACCAGTCGTCCATCCAGGCTTCAGATGAGGTATGGAGACAAGAGAGGGTTTGGTAGCAAAGTCATGTGACCAACAAATGGAGGATGCCAGCAGGAGATGTATTTATGATATTGGGGGATGTTTAATATGAGTCATTGAGCTATTGAAATGCACTTTTGCTTAATGAGGAAAGTTTTTGGTGTGCTAATTTTCTTTGCATTTAATGCAACTTTCTTCTGATATACTGTAGATCAGGGGTTTGCAAGTAGAGAATTGGTGTGAGCTGCCTGGATAATCCAGTGGAGGTGGTTCCTATAATGTCCATGAGGGATTTGTGTTAAGAGAACTGGAACACCTGCAAACTAAATGTTGCTTTGTGCCCAGTTCATGTCTAATCTGAGTTACATATAAAGGTAAAATGAAAAAAAAATGCAGAATTCTTTGCTAGCTGAGAAATTATTGATTTCCATCATATCAGGGTTATGAATATGACATAGCTTTCACTTAAATATTAAATTAAAAATTGAAATGTCCTTTATTGTCCAGGTTTTCTTTCAAGCCCATATGTATTAACACTTCTTTTCTCCCTTACTGGGCTCATAGCAAATCCTTCAAGATGTGAAATAGCTTTCCTTGATAAGGGCTCTTAGATTTGTACTTTGAAAGGCTTGAAGCAATTTTATTTTTTCTAGAAAAAGTATGTCTAATGCTATCTTCTTCTTATATTCTTCTTTGAGAAATATCTTATTGGACAGTTCAGTTGAATTGTTGGCGAAATTAATGGGTGGGTGTGTGTGAGTGTAAAATGTATTACTATTTGAATGTGTGCCTATGAAGTTCTCTTTACCATTGCACTTTTATCAAGGGTTTGAGAGTCTTTTTGCACATCACATAGTGTTTGGGACACATCTTATGGAGTAAAATGCTTCTTGTGTCATGTTTTTCCAGACTTTTAGGATTCTTTATCGGCTTATTGGGTGTTAGAAATGAAAAAACAAACAGCTACTGGTTTGGATGGCAAAAGATGCAGTACAGCTGTATATATAAAAGAAATAGAAACTGGTTGAAACCCCACTTTATGCATATGTACGTTCTCTCCCTTTACACAATTCATTTTTGTGCCAATCTTATGATATTTTTCTTAAATTTTCTCCTTACAAAGGTAATTTATAAAAAGCTCAGAGAAATAAAGTATATGTTCTTAGTCAAATAACAAATAAATGCCAAATGTGGAATTCAACCCCACATGCATCTAATCTCAAATACCTATTATGACCAGTACACCTTACCAATTTTCAAAGTTCAGACATGTTCCCTAGCCTCAAGAAACAACTTAGTGATTTTGGATTCTGTTGTACAGATGTGAGAAAGTAAACAAAAGATTTTTAAATATTGGGTTGATTTTAAATTTCCCCTCATGGGGAACTGGGTAGGTGGCTACGCTGTTAGTACAATTAGGGAATGTTGACTGATACCCTGAGTCAATTAATCGATTTTTTTTCTTGGTCAGTGATGTTGGGTGTGATTTTAACAAAATAAAAATAAGTATTTACTGAACACCTACTATAACTTCATACAACACTCATCTAAGCACTTTTACAAATTTGTTACTCAGTCTTCAAATAAATCTCCATGAAAGCAAACAAGTAGTAAGATATGATAACTATGAGAACCCAAATTCTTAGCGTACTCTGTTGTATGAATGGGTCCCAATGTTTGGTCTATATAATAGTCAGATGTATAATAAAATATCAATTAAATTTAATAATTTAATTCATGTGGTTGAATGGTGCACAGTGCATAGTATTTAGAGTCAAAACTGGGCTCAATTTACTGGGCTTCACAAGTAACTGTCTGTAACTCCAGAATACTTACTTATTTCAGCCTCAGTTTACTTACTTATACAACAGTAATAATAATCCCTACTCCATATAGGTAATGATTAAATGAAGTGATGTATGCAAAATGTTGGCACAGATTAATTCTGGAGAAAAAGGGGCAGATGGGGATACTTAAATAAGTAGGAGGTCAGAAAATTGAAATCAGTTTCCTCTGCTTGGTAGTAAATGAGCTCATTTGCTGAGAAAGAATGCCTGAATTACTGGAGAATTGTAAATTACTGAAAACTAACAAAAGTCTGAAGAGAAGAGCAGTGTTTGCTCTGTTCCTTTCATGAAAATAATCAACATTAACATAATAAATAGAAATAATGTATAAAATTCCTTTAATGAACAAAATAGGAAAAAGCTAAAAGACTATAATAGGTCTCCAGTTCTCAAACAGGGTTTTTATTTCTCTGAAAACAATGGTAGCATCCTGAGGGACCACCCAGTGATTCATTTCTTGGAATGGTGAAGGCTGGGGATGTGGGCTGGCCAGGCTGAGAGTGACTTGGAAATTTGATTTTACACCACAGTGCGTCAGTGGCATAGGGGAGAAAAAGGTGATGCCAAACATGTCTCATTTATGTCCCCAACCACGATTTCTAGCATGATAAATAATTTGTAAATGAGACAAAATGGAGAGGAAAAGCATAAATTACCTTGCATTCACTAGCTAAATTCAACTGAACAGACATAAATACTAAGTCACCCTGAGAAATCCAGATAAGGCATGCACAGCACATGTTGACCTGGTATCTAGGGCATATGCTTCCTCTGGAGGAGACTGAGAGTGGTGTGCCTCTAGGGCAGGGAACCCAGTCTACCTATGTGGAAAATGTTCTGAGAAAACAATCCCTATTAAAAGCTATTGAGTGTCTCTATCCACTACATGTACAAAGAGCAGGCCAGAATAGGATGGCCTCCATTCACAGATGAAAAATGCATAGAAAAGTGCTCATATCCAAAGGGATATGTACAGAGTTGATATAAAGCAAACAAGAGAAAAAAGAACACAGCAAGCAAAAGCCAACGGAAGGGACAGGGATCGGAGAAACATGGAAGGTAACAATAAAATCATTATAGAAATGAACCAAAACCACATTAGAAGTAGGAAGACAGAGAGAGAAAAGGAAAGAAGAATTTTAGTAATTATGGTCAGTACTTCCAAAGACCTTGATATAAAATGGAAAGAGGGTGTTGTAGCTAGAGGTAAGGAAAATATAAAGAAGCAAAAATCCAATAATGTAGAAATAGGAGGGAATAACAAAAGGATACATATAACCAAAATGTCCTTAAATAGACTAGATACATAAATTATGACACACTACAAAATGCACCATATGCAGAAAACTTTTGAATCTACTTTTCAGAGAAATAAGGAATAGAATAATATATTTCAGGCACTCCTACTCATATAGTTTTATATGTGTATACACTAAAAACCAAATTGTTTCTCCTGAGAGGAAGTGAGTGACTAGAGACAGAGTAAGGAGAGGGGCTTACTTTTCACTTTATGTACATTTTTACTTATATAGAAACATTTGTTTTACCATATATGTCTTATTTAAGAGTACATTTTGAAATAAATGTGTCAAAACTCCACTTTCCAAAAATACAACAAATAGGAGAGGGTGAAGAGGAAATAAGAACCACAGAGCAAAAGACAGAAAGCAAAATATGCATTAATGATAAAATATATTCTGTGACTCTTCGGTCACTTTCTTGGCATTAAATACCATCCATGATCGGGACTCTCAAAGTTATGCCTCTAGCCTTACTCACTGAATAGCCCTCAACTCCAGGTTATTTTTTTTTATAACCAACTGTCAACTAAAAATGTTTGCTTGTGTTACCCAGAGACAGCTCTGATCTAACATTCCAAAATATGCCCCTCTTTTGACCTTTGTCATCCCCCACAAATGCAGTTGTCCAATCCAAGCATTGACTTATTTGTCCAAGTCAAAATTTTCTAGAACTTATCTGTAAAGCGTTCTACTCCTTCCCTCACATCAACACACCCCTGTGCTCTTTCCCTAATTCTGCTCAATTCTATCTTGACAACTGCCATTCTGCTCCAGATACTCACAATCTCCTTCTAACTTATCTCCTTACTTCCACTCTCGCTCCTCTATCATTCAGTGTCAGCATAACCTCCTAATTAATTTCTGCCTTTATCTGTAATCTAAAATCACATTGTGACCAGACCGATATTTTTTAAATGTCGATAAGATCATGTAATCCTTCTCCTTAAAACCCCCCAATGACTTCACATCACACGTAAAAATAAAATCCAGCCTCCTCCATTCTCACCTAGGAGGCCCTAGACATACTGACAGCTTTTCTCAGCTCATTTGCATTAGCTACTCCATTGTGCTCGTATACTCTTGTCTCCTGTCTTTGGGGTCTTCCAGGTAACCATCTGAAATGCAGTCTCTCAAAGAGACCTTCCTTGACTGCCCATCTGATGAAATCCCATCACTTTTATCACTTCCACATTTTCTTGTTCATTTTTCCTATTGCCAGTATATAACTGTCTGACACTTTCTTCTTCTGTTTCATTATCTACTTATTTCCGAGTGTGGGAACCCATTCTGCCTAGAAAGAGTAGACCCTTACTATTTGTTGAGTAAATTAACAAAATTCATTTGTATTTTTTAAGTCAATATATCCAAATATGGCTCTTGAATAAGCCCAAAATTGACTTAAGAGATAAAAAAGATTGGTGATTAGCCCTAGGAAGTTGTCCTGGTAAGAAAGTGAACTTGCACTTTTAATGCAGGTGCTTTGGAACTACTTTAAAATTTGCAGTAACAATTGGATTATTTTTTCTTATTTAACAAACATATATATAGTTGAGAAGTACAGTCTGGTTCTAAGAAAAAAATATAGAAATTAATAGGAAATAGAAAAACAGAGTTGGATTGGTTAAAGATAGATGGGCAGAGAGCAATAAAATACTTGTGAATAACCATACCTTTTAGTTATTCTGGCCTTATCTCTTGTCCCTTTATGCTATAAGTTTTAGATAAAAATCAATTATTCTGCCACATTCACCATCTGTTTATAATTAGACATATACAAATGTTGCATTTTAATAGTTAATAGTTTTCTCAAAGATTTGATTGAACTAAATTACACCAAATGTTGCTGATATGTACACATCCCGTTAAGAGTATTTTTTAGAAAGTGAAATTTTGGATTTTTTTAACAGACAATGGACATTCATATGAAATTGTAGGGAATGACATGGAGTGTTATAAGAAGTGCCTTTGTGTGTCAACAAAACAATATCTGAAATTCTATAAAAAATTGTTACGTTTTAATGTTATTTATTGATAATCTGATTTTTCAAAATATTGTGGCACGATACAATGCCAATGCAGTTCCACAGTAAAAAAAAAAAAAAAGATGAGGAAAAAGTATTAAATGGTGTATAAGTTGTTAAATGCTTTTAACAATTATTACATTTATTTTTTAAATTATGTTTATTTATTTTGAGACATATCTCATTCTGTCGCCAAGGTTGGAATGCAATGGCACAATCTCGGCTCACTGCAACCTGTCTCTCAGGTTCAAGCAATTCTTCTGCTTCTGCCTCCCGAGTAGCTGGGACTACAGGCACACTCCACCACGCCCAGCTAATTTTTGTATGTTTACTAGAGATGGGGTTTCACGATGTTGGCCAGGCTGTTCTCGAACTCCTGACCTCAGGGTATCTCACTGCTTTGGCCTCCCAAAGAGCTGGGATTATAGGTGTGAGCCACTGCTGCCTACATTTATTTTTATATTGAACAATGTGGGTTACATGAATCAGAGATAGAAAACATGATTTTCTCTCAAAGAGACAATCTGTAGGCTCTGGGAACAATCCTAATCAGAATAAAATATCTGAAAAATAAGGATAGGGAGGAGGAATGGGCTTTCATCTGGATGACAACAAGTAATAAAGCAGGGTTACTGTTAGGTCAAGTCATACTTATACAAAAATTTGGAAAAGCCATTTTTTTCTTTATGTGTTTTACTTTTATTGGCCAAAAGAGTTGTTACAATAAACATACACATGACGTTTGCAGTCAGAACAGTGGCTCATACTCAGTCCCCTTCTATAGCGTGCAACCTGGACATATAGATCCAGTGTTTTAAGTTAGGTCCATTTGGCAGAAGCTACCAAGGGACATCTAGCTCCAAATTAGGGAAGTATTTTTAATATAGTTTTGAATGGTCATAATAAATTATTTCAGTAAGTTCTAAGTTCTCTATCACAAGAGGTATTAAAACTGTGGTTTATATTATGTGGTAGTTATGGATGAGCTTTTAGGTGCTGGGTGTTAGATGAGATAACCTTTATTCTTTTTTCTAATCCTATAATTTAAGATTTTATTTGAAAATGATTTAGTGAAACTTTAATGGGATATATAAAATTTATCTGCTCTTATATAGCTAGGCATGTATCCACCATAGTTTTAAGGAGGAAAATAATCTAGTTCAATTTTTTAATTTAATTCTGCAAAGATTCCTTAATGTCTAACATTTACAGATTACTGTCTTGGTTTATTTGGGTTGCTATAACAAAATTATTTCCCACATTTCTGCAGGCTGAGAAATTCAAAATCATGGCACTGACAGGTTCATGTCTGGTAAGGACCTGCTTTCTGATTCATGGACTGTGGTTTCTCGCTGTGTCCTCACATGGTAAAAGACAGGGATCTCTCTGTGGTCTCTGTAAAAAGGGCACTAAACCCATTCAAGACCTGATCACCTCTGAGAAACCTCACCTCAAAATACCCTCACATTGAGAGTTAGGTTTGAACAAACATTCAGATCATAGTAATTACTTATGTTAACTTTCATATACATGATCTTATTTGTTTCTGAAAACAATAAAACAAAAAGGGCAGGTGTTACTTAATTTCATGAGTATGAGAAACCAGAGGTTTCACACAGAGGTCTCTCATGTAAAACTGAAGATGTGAGAGTTAAACTCAGATCTTTAGCTTTCTACCCTCTCTCTTTTTATATCATTCTTCCTCTTGAAGGCTTTATATTAATATAATTATGATATTACATAATTTTGAATCATGAAATTTAAATATAATATAAAACAAAATTACATATAAAATAAATAACACAATAAACCATGTAATTCTTACTCTCCTATAAAAGGGAAGTGTGATAGAATATATCATGTGAGAGAAACATTCTTATTGCCCTTATTCATTTGTTCACTTGTTGGCTGACTCTCTTTCCCACTGGCATGTAAGATTGATCAGAGGAAGGATTCTGCCTCTTTTGTTTCCCAATTACCCACTGTCTAAGGAACAGCTACCACATGGACTTTCAAATATGCTCTGCTTAAATGGATAAGAAATGAATAAGTAGTTTTAAACATTAATCAAATAGCTTTTTATATCATAAACCTTAAACAACACACAAGACAAGGGATTCAACAACAGTTTTGTACATAAGCCCACATTAAATATATAATCAGAAAACATGGGTTTATAAATGTCACAAATACGACAGCCTAAATATCAAGGTTAAATTTGTGTAAACCAGGAAAGGATGATTATCTACATAATCCCCGTTTAACCGGCTGTGTGGACAGTGTGCGACCATGGGTTTTTGCACAAAATTGAATGTTAGTTCCAGATTGTTTATTCATTATTATCTCCAATAGGAGCCATTTATATTTTTTGTCACCTCATTTATGTTTTCTATTATTTTGACCAACAGAATAAAAGGGCTGTTAATCCTGATTGACTTCAATAAAAGAAAAAGGATTCTGATTATTTGGAAGTATTAAATAATATGTATATGAGAAGGAAATTATGTGAAAATAGGTCTAGGGTATGCATACTGAACTTATTAATTGTCAGGTGATAGCAAATGATGGGCAAAATGGGGATTCAAGAAGCTGCCCCCACATAATATGTTGTAAATGGATCCTGGCGTTAATGCCGTGGTAAAGATGGACCTAGTGCTTTGGGCAATTCTTCACATAGCTTCAAGCTCTCTTTCATTGGATACTTTGAAGATAATTTGTTCATTTGATTTGTTTCATAAATATCTGGAAGTTTTTCTCTCTTATAATTATGGTGCCTTTAAAAATACAGATGCTGAAATAAAAGTAATACATTTAGTACTGTCTTGATTCCTGATGAAATAAATCACTTGTTCTTTTCATGGAAACGTAGGGAGCTTTCAGTTCAATTGCAATTACTCCTTTAAAATTATATGTTCACTCCTTTCACTCTGTATCTGTCTCTGTGATGCGTATGTATTACTTACATTCCTTTTTCCTAATTGATGCCATTAAGTAAAGAGGATGTTCTTTTGAGAAGAAAAATGACATTTAAAATGATAAAAATAAAATTAACATAAATTTTAGAAGTCAGATGGGGGGGAAGCATGGCAGAAGTAGGTAAAATATTAATCACAGTAGGATGTTAATTTTTTGAAGAAAAACAAAAAGAAGGTAGGTATACATTAGTTGGAAACAACTGGGTGTTATACAGAAACAGTTATTCTGTATTTGGGACACACAATCATGGATATTCTGACCGAACTTTAACACAAATAATGTGTTATTTGATATACCAACAGATAAGTAAGAAAGAAGTTGATGGGTACTATAGGTAGCCAGATAAGACTGTCAAAGCAGATCGTGTTGGGGGAGTGTGTACAGGACAGCAAAGAAGACAAAAACACAGAGAAGAATGGAAGAGAATCCAAAGAAATTATATGACCTCTGAAAGAGGAAAATGATTTGGTTTCAGTATCTGTCACTGTCTTAGCGTTGTTGATATGGTTAATTTTGCTGATGTGAAGATAAAGGCCCCTCTTCTCTTTCTGAGACCCCATGATGTCTCCACCTTAGCAGAGGGTATGCCTCCTTTCAGGAGAGATAAATGTTCTTTCTTTTCCTCTCAAGCCGTTTTCTCCTCTCTTTACTTTCTGTTGTTATCTTTAATCTTCTCTACTGAAGAACATAAGCGGATTTCTACTTGAAATTTTTGGGCATAAATAAACAAGGGGATGTTAAGAACAAGAGATTGTTGACCTCTGGAACTAGCCCTGACTGGCAACTGGTTAATTTTTACTATATATGATGTTACTACAAGGCAATCAATGTTATAGGAAGAAATACGGGAAAGTGAATGGAAACATTGTTTATGGAACTTCCAAAGCTTTAGGAGAAGCTCATCCTTAATAATACTTTTATGAAACACTTGTACAACATTTACAGTGAGCCAGACATTGTTTCAAATGCCTTACACATGTCAGCTCACTCAGCCCTCTCATGGTAGATACAATTCTTTGCCCATTTTATAGATGAGATAAGTCTATTGTCTTATTCTACAGACCATTAGACCCAGAGGGTAGAAGGGGTCTTGCTTTTCAGAAGGAAACAAGCATAGAATTGTTTGCAATGCTGGGCCTAGACCTCAAGGAAGAGTTTTGATGAAAAGGAAATAAAAACTTCCAACAGCAGAAAGGAACATTTGAAAGTTAAAATAGATCCATTTCATTTCTTACATGCGAGTTGCCTAGTACTATTTAGAAAAGTATATGAGCATATATTTTATCTCATTTTAAAATTTAACCTTTCCGTATCTTACACATCTTATAACTGCCCCAAAACTTTTCTTCCTATTCCCTGGCATTTTTGTACTGTAATTTGATTGTGTTTAATAGAAATCTAAATGATGACTTTTGCTGTCACCCTTGGGAGTCCAGCAACACTAACCTGGTATTTTGAATCATATGGATTTGAAACTGTTCCTGCTTTTCTATTGTACGTGTTCCTATTAAAGGCAAACATTTTTAGGAAATACTTCATTAAGTGCTTTGAAAGTTGGGTTTGATGGAGATATAATTAAAAGATAATGTCAGTGGAATAGAACATTGTTCCACAGTAGTGTTCACTTCTCCTGCTAGAACATAAAGGAAGGGGCAAAGTGGAAGCACGGATTTTCCAAGCAGGAGACATTTATTCAGTGACAATGTCTTATTACAATTAATTTACTTTTAGTATACAAATGACAAATATAAGGGTAATTGCAGCCCCTGTGGGTTAGAAAACATTGTTCTCCTCGTTCCTTTCTTCAAGACCAGTACAAATCACAGTCGGCAGCTGCTTGTTGCAGAGCCTAATATTTCCTTCGGTCTACAGTTTATATATCTCGTTCTTTTTCTCATTATTTTTTGTGATATGTTTTCCTTTTCTCCTTTTTGCACCCCCTCTTTCTCAGTTCACCCATCCTTTTCCATCTTGTTTTTCTTCTACCAATTTTAAATTTACTTATCTAAGAGATTAAGAATGATTTTGAAAACTGAGTTTATATCAGAATCTGTGTAATATCTTGTTTGAAATAACTATCTCTGAGCCCCACCCCAGGAGACTGTGATTCAGGGAGGCTTCACTGGGCCATAAAAATCAGCAGTATTCAAACATGTATTTATAAAAAGATTTCCAGTTGATAATTGCAGTCAAATTTAAAGACCCTTAATTTATATCCTCTGAATTACCTTAGCTAGCTTTCAATTGGTTATTTCAAAGTAAGAACCCCTAAAATGAAAAATTAGTGCATTAGCCACTGCAGAAGAAATGTTCCCACATAGAGTCTAAGAATCTACCTGTTATCTGAACCCCCAAACAGCATGTGGGCTCAGACACAGATTCCATGTTGCATGTTTTTTCTGGTTTCTTACTGTTTTGATGAATGCAAGATGAATCACCATTGGGCCTCCTGCCCGGAGATGCAGTTTTGAGAAAAGTAGACTGTGATTGCAGAGCCTCGACTTCAAGCCCAGTCATCTGAAAGAAAGTCTTCCAGATGAAGGTGCAGCCAGCCGCTTTCTCTGAGATTCATCCCTCTTCAGCCTTAGCCATCAGTTAAGAGGCTACCATTCCTCATAACTGCCCCTCTCATGCGTTTTCCAGAGTTTGTGGCAACTGTGGGATGAGCACAAGGAGGCTGTTTTCTTTTAGAAGGCTGGTTTCTTCAGTGAGTACACATGGAGCTCAAATATAGAAAGGCTACACAGTCACTCTTGACACTGGGTGCAGCAATTGTAATCGTGAATTATCTCATGACTCAGCGCAGTGTAACCATGACACCATGCCGTCAGAAAATTGTTTTATTATGATTCCTCATGAAAATCTAGTGTATATTGGAAAATGTAAAGATGATTTGGAATATTACTTAACTGTGCCATTTTCAGTACAGTAAAAATCAAAATTGTATTTTTCTAGACAAAAACAAAAACAGAGTCATACTATTCGAATGATACCCATTTATTTAAATTTTATGACTACAAATTTGCTAGCACACCCTTAAAATCTGTGTGCTGTGTTAATATCATTACTTCTATGTGTCAATAGACAGGTTGGTAAATTATTTTCCTATTCACTAGTTAGGTCTGATAATAATAACAAAATATATATTGAGAGGTCTGATGTCTTGCCTGGTGTTGATGTTACACACACACACACACACACACACACACACACACACACACACACGTAGTTTTTAGATATAAATACTTCAATGTTTCTTTTGATTATAGAAATAATAGACAGTCATGTTCATTGTTTTTAAAAACAGGACATATAAAATAAATGTGGAAGAAAAACAACTCAACAAAATTTTATTACCTAGAGAAACTCACATCTTCCCTATCACATTTCATAAAATATGCTAATTTATTAATTTATTTCTGAATAGTTTGTTGCTGGGTTGTTGTTTTGCTGCCTTAACTAACCTATGAATATAAAAAAAGAAAAATGATATAAAACTGACAAATGATTAGATTTTAATTTCTGTAAAACTCTTTCAGATAGTTTTCTGTGTACATGCGTATACACACACACACACACACACACACACACATACACACACAAGGGATTGAACAATTTAATAATCTTTTTTCATTTAACAACATGGGAAGCAACATGGATAGTTTGTCAATAAATGTGAATGTGCACAGTTATTCATAAATACAGAGCATTTCATTATGTTATTGACCTACAATTTGCTTAACATATCTTCTATTATTGAGCATTTAAAATATTAATAGTTCTCATTTTTTGCTATGATAAACAATGCATCAGTAACTTCATTATGCAAATATCTTTGCATACCTAAGTGCTTATTTCCTTGAGATAAATTTCTAAGAAGAAAACTGCTGGCCTAAATTTTAATTTCATTTCTAACCTGAAATGCACAAGTTATCCCCACGTAACACATGAAAACTGAGAAGTAGCCTGCTCAAGATCACATGGCTATTAAAAGGGTGGAAGTTTGGATTCCAATAAGGATTATTCAAGGTGGTTACTAATCTCATTGAACAGGTACATAAAATTTTTATTAAGCACAAACTGACTTTGTTAATATTATCAGCTTTGTGGAGGCATAGCTGATATACAGAGAACACACATACTTAATTTCAAATGTAATGAGTTTGGACATAAGCAAACACACATGCTATCATCACCACAATCAAGAAAATAAACATATCCAACACTTCCCAAAGCTTCCTTGTGCTCTTTCATTTTTCTTTTTGTTTTGGGGGTGTACATATGTGTATGTGTATCTACAAGTACATAGAATGCTTTAGATGAGATCTACCCTCCTAACAAATTTTGAAGTCCACATATCCACTCTTGATAGTGTCCACTCTTGATAGTGTCAAGATTCTATCAAGAGGTGAACTCCAAGTCCTCAGCCATTTGAGATAATTATTTCCAAATAATAAATCCTGAGACCCCCAAACCACATTTAGTGTGAAGCCCAGAACCCCAACAAGATTCCTGAGGCATATCGAGCACCCTGCATTTTTCTGAATAGGTCTTTTTCCTAATAACTGACCTCTGCAGATTCTTGTTTCATCATTGGCAATTGCTACTCTTTTGAGCACCACTTCTCACCAGGACTGGACCTTCATTTCCATTCCCCAAAATCCCATCAGTACAAGATGGATACATGTGACACAGTTCACCAAAGTAGGGACATTAACGTAGAGGAAGGATGAAATACCTAGAACAGCAAATAATTTAAGTTTAAATATCTTCAAGCTCCTATTTCTACTCTTGGGAATTTGTTACTGTCTGTCTTCCCCATGAAACCAATCCTGGGACAAACATGGTCACCTCTCTAGTGTTTCTCTCCTGGGTAAGAATTGGAATCACTGGAAATGCTTTATAAAAATGTTGTTATGCAAGACTACTCATACTAAATGAGAATCTTTGGGAAGTAGAACCAAGAAGTCTTTTTTTGAAGTTCCTTTTGCTAATTTCAATATGCAACCAGGCTGAAAATTACCATTGTGGGTCTTTCATCAAACTTTCCTTATTCTAGTTCCTGAATCCTCTAATCCTTTGGCCTGCCAGCCAAAACTTGCACACGATTTCCTCCTTTTGCTGAATAAAATATTTCTTTCTTTATTCTTTTTCTTTTTTTTTTCTCTGCACAGTGCTCTAAGGCACAGCTTTTTCATACTTGAAAAATAAATAAATTTTTCTAAATAAAAATAAGGTTTTCTCCTAAGGGAAAATCTTCCATTCTTCAAAGGCAGCTGGGTCAAACTCTAGTCACTCTCAAATGATGAAGGTTTTTTCCTTTCTAACTCCTCTTTATGATAGTCTTTAGCATATTCAATAATGAATAGACATTTCTACCCTCAAGTAGATCACATAATGTCTGTGGCAACAATAGGAGGAAAAACTATTAACGCTGAAAAAGTTCAAATAATGTCAGAGACAACCTCTACCAATGGTCATCAGAATATGGTGCCTAATCACCGGATTACAGGAAAATTGATAAGAACAAGGATGTGCTCATTAAATCAACACATGCATTCATCACAGCTTGCATTATGCCAGCCATCTACATTTTGAATGCTAATCCCTCCATATTTATCTCTGGGAAGTGCCCACTGCAAACTCCCCTAAGTTGTGACACATCTCTCAACATCATTTACCTTCAAATCTGTTAGACTTTGAGGAACAAGGTACAAATATCAAATCACACAATGTTTAAATAAATTAAAATTCATAGTTAACATGTTTCTTATTACAAACCACATCTGCCCAAAAGTCAAAGAAATGTCTCTGATTAAATTTATATACGATTCTACAGTGCAAGGACACTATCCTTAGAAACAAATTCAATCAGGTGCTTTATAAAATAATAGGTCTTTCGTAGTGAAGCCATGCTCTAGACCTTAAACATGAGTAGCCATCCCTGAAAGATAGGTCCAGTGGATTTTTTTCATTATTTTCATGGTGACATCTGTCTGTCTTGCCTGGGAAACAACAAAGCCCAATGAAGAAACAAAGAGGAAATTCAATACTGGTTTCTTTTCATTGAGATATATAGGTGGGTAGGTAGGTAGGTAGGTAGATACATGATAGATGACATGCTCAGTCTTAGGATAATTTACTGTTACAGGATGGAGAGAGAGAGACAGAGATACATATCCATCCTGTAATAGTGAATTATGACTGAGCATATGTGTATACACACACACACGTACACCCGTATGACTGTTCAAGGGGCATCAGCCATGCAGAATTTATATCATCATAAAAAATCCACATGTTTAAGGAGTGGTCTAATTTAGAGTGGGCTGTACATAATTTTTTTTTTTTTTGAGACAGAATCTGGCTCTTTTGTCAGGTGCCAGGCTGGAGTGCATGGCATGATCTTGGCTCACTGCAGCCTCCACCTCCTGGCTTCAAGCAATTCTCCTGAAGCAGCCTCCTGAGTAGCTGGGACTACAGGTGTGTGCCACCATGCCCAGCTAATTTTTGTATTTTAGTAGAGATGGGGTTTCACTATTATGTTGGCCAGAATGGTCTCAATCTCTTGACCTCATGATCCATCTGCCTCTGCCTCCTAAAGTGCTGGGATTACAGGCGTAAGCCACTGTACCCGGCTACATAAAGTTTAGTGGAAATACACACCACACCAGCCATTCTTCTCTCTGAATTTTTTTTTCACCTTATACCTACTGCCCCCACATTGTAGAGGTACTGTTTGAGAGTTTCTGGACTTTTCCACCAGAAAGTCACAGGATCTGGAGACTTCAATGAGTATGCTAGGCATATAGTTGTCATGGTGTCAATGAAAGCATAGTCTCTGTGTTACCCACATGATAAATGATTCCTTTCGTATGAGATTTCCAAGGCTGTCTGCTTTCTCACATACTGTCTTCTGTTTATTTTGCAGTTCATTCCCTACAATCATATTTCAAAAATACATTACAGTGTCTTTGTATTATAATTGTGAATGATTCTTTTACAGGGTTGTTGTTTTGCTGTCATAAACCTATTACATTTTTAAATAAGTAAAAAACAGAAAACTAACAAATTATTCGTTAGAAAATTTGGATAATAGAATAATGGAAAGACAAATTCATACCTAAAACATCTAAGCAATAAGTTCTTCCTAATAAATCACTGATGGTTATTTGAGCTTAGTAGATGCTTCTATTTTATATATTCATACACAAATGGAGTTTTGTCATGCCATTGAACAATTTGGGGAAAAAGTATTTCTTAACGCATGGGGGAAGTAAAACGTACTTGTTTATATTATGCATTCAATCCAGGGGGAAATGGTGTTTTTTTGTTTGTTTGTTTGTTTGTTTTTAGGCTTATCTTATTTTCAAAGATTTAATTATTTTATGATATGCTGAAAGATATTTGTTCAGGAAAGAAAAAAAGTTTTTGAACAATTTTCTCTCATTTATAGTTTAAAATCTGGTGTTCACATTTCAGAAAATAAGACTTTGTTATGTTTCAGAAATAACAAAAATAGGAGAGGATGTACAAATAAGTTATTTGCGACAGAAGTCATTTTAAGCATTCAGCTCATCTTTCTCAGAGATTATTCTCATTATCTCTTTTTCCTTCTTAGGTTTCCATCATAAAAATGGCGTTTTTAGATAGAGAAAGACCACTCTTCCATTAAAAGTATATATGTAAGCCTATTTTTAAGAAAATTTTTCTCTTTATTAGGTCCCAAATTAACTAGTGAGTTTTTTTTACTAAGATAATAAAGGTGAAATTCTCAGAACTCTAAATAGTAGAACTGACTCAAACATTTTTTTCAGTAAAATTTCTTTGTTTCTACACAATACAAAAATCAAGATAAATTATTCCCTCATGTTTCTTAGTGGTCTGTTAGTGAGCTCATTCTCCTCCTTTATTTATCTCTCTTTTTACTCTTTCAATTGTACGTCCAAAACTGGAGATGCCTCCTGTTGTGGGAGGCACAAATAGAATGTTGTCTATAATTAAGGTCTATGAGCAGAGCTGTTCACAGTTCCTCTGCTTTTGATTTGCCTTCCTTTTCTCTATACAAGACAGCTGACTGGAATGACATAGAATTATACCCCTTGTATTCTCATTTGAGCTGAGTAGACACCTAGTAGATATTAAATTGCAGAAACAATCTAAATATTCTTATGTATTTTATTGCCTTATGATAAATCACGTTTTCTTATGGAATTAGAATGTCCCATACCTGTACCACACTCTCTTAGATACAGTCTTATCAAGCCTCTTCTAGGGGAATGAGGCATCATCCTGTGACAGATGGCCTGGCGCATCCCAGAGCTGCATCTCCTCACCTGGGGTGTGCCCCTCTACAACTGCAGCCAGTTTCTAAAAGCAGCGAGAAGAGAACAAAAGAGAATCAAATGAGCACCCTTTGTGGGTAATGAAGGGGATAAAAGAGTAAGCAGATGCTTAGGCAGGATTTCTTTAAAGGCATAATTTTATTTCTGTTGAAGTAAAACACACAGAGGATAAATAGGATCTGTAGACTCAATCAGAAAATTAGGTTATGTAAATATTACTTTTGTATATCCTTTAAATATATTTTTAAAATAATCATTGGCATTGATACAGTGTTTAAAATTCCTTCCAGGAAAATTCAAATTAACCAAAACAAATGAAACGTTTTGGTTTTGTTTCATTTTTAATTTTTTTTCCTGAAAAATAATTTCAACAAAATTATTTTGAGAATATTTGAAACACAGATATTCTTCCTCCACCACCTCTACCTGTTTTTCTTCTCTTTATCTTCCTTTTCCACCACGCCTATGCACACTCTCCTGACAAACACATGCTTCTAAGCTCCTTGCAGAGAACTTAGCAAGCACACAGAAGGGAACAGTAGGTATTGCCATAGCAACTCAAAGAAGATCCATGCAGATAGGAAAAGTTCACAGCTCTGACTAGAGACAAAAATCAAAATCAAGAAGTTATTCTCAATGTTCTCTTCCAGACATAACAGAGTTACAGCTGAAACTCTGTGAAAATGAGACATTTATTTTATCATTTGTTGGAAAATGTTATTTTTGTTATTTTGGTAGTAGTATTAATTTGCTCTTACCTGAAAAATTTGCTGATGTTTCTGTGTGTAAAATCAAGTTTGAGCAATTCCCAAGTGCATTTTAAAGGATTCATTTCCCCAAACTGCAGCTTCTTGATGCTGCAATGAGCAGAAATATAAATAGCCAACAGATAAAATGTGGCTGATAAAAAGAGAGTCCATGGAAAGTTCCTCTCATGTTTTTACTTCTCATCCTTTAAAGGACTTGCTTTCTGTATTTAGATTAGGGAAATAAGCCAAAGCATTAGGGTGATTACTCAGTTTGCTTTTATCAGTTCTTTTGATGTTGCCCCCTATTTCCCAGCTCCAAAAATATTATTGCAGCTCAAAGTAGCAATATATTTACTATTTATACTATAACAGCAGCATAAAAAAGCAAACCAATGAACAATTAGAGAAATGATATTTAAGAGTTAGAAATACAGAGATATAAATATACATGTGGACAAAGAGAGGCAGTTTCATATCCCTAAAATACATTTTTCTAAGGGCCCCTGAACTTGATGTATTTTCATAGATTCTGTATAAATGCTACCAGTGATAGATAACAAGTACTGAGAATTTAAAACGTAACAAACTTCACACAAGTCCATGCCTAATACTTTTAGGCTTTTTGCCTCTTCCTTACCTGGAGACCCTGAGAAGGACTTGGGAAGTTGCTTAGGGAAGTTTCTTCCTTTCAGCTTCAACCGTCACATTTCTTTTTTTTTTTCTTCTTCTTCTTTTTTTTTTTAAATTTTATTTTATTGCATGTTAGGTTTTGGGGTACATGTGAAGAACATGCAAGATTGTTGCCTAGGTACACACGTGGCAGTGTGATTTGCTGCCTTCCTCCCCATTTCCTATATCTGGCATTTCTCCCCATGCTATCTCTCCCCAACTCCCCACCCCCCACTGATCCTCCCCTATTTCCCCCCAACTGACCCAAGTATGTAGTGCTCCCCTCCCTGTGTCCATGTGTTCTCATTGTTCAACACCCACCTATCAGTGAGAACATGCGGTGTTTGATCTTCTGCTCTTGTGTCAGTTTGCTGAGAATGATGCTTTTCAGGTTCATCCATGTCCCTACAAAGGACACAAGCTCATCGTTTTTGATGGCTGCATAATATTCCATGGTGTATATGTGCCACATTTTCACATTTCTTAATTTGAGACCATACCCTTTACCTTATTCCTACCTCAAATTATGTAGTTTATCTGTGTCCCCCCAAGATGGGGAGAATACTCTTCATCTTCTGTCATCAGTATAGAATTCTTAAGGTAGAAAAGAAGGGACAGTTTTAAGAGAAACTTCTGAGTTAAAACACTAACCATATTGGACCCTGCAACTGTGGGAGTTGAGAAAAGAAGAAATCAACAGTGAATCAAAAATTTGACTGGAATATCTAAGTGGTTTTGTGGAATTTTATAATACATGCATTTTGCTTTTTTTAAAAAAAAGGCATCAGTCATTATTGATTGATTGGAAAAATTCCTTAAATGATAAATAACTTAATTGTATATTTTTAAATAACTTAGAGAATGTAATTGATTATTTGTAACTCAAAGGGTAAATACTTGAGGGGGATTGATGTCCCATTCTCCGATATGCTTATTTCATATTTCATGCCTGTATAAAAATATCTCATGTACCATATATATTTAGAAAGAGAGAGAGATAGATATGTGTATCTCTCTCTCTCTCTCTCTCTCTCTCTCTATATATATATATATATATATATATATAAACTTAGTATGTACCACAAATTTTTTTAAAAAACAATTTATATATTTTTTAAAGTATATGTAAAAGAAAGTTTGAGTAATGATTCAGATATCCAATATGTTTTTCTTCTACCTACCTATATTTCAGGCTTCATGTATTCAGATATAAGTAAGAGAGTCGTATGAGTTTATTCTCATGCTGCTAATAAAGCTATACCTGGGACTGGGTTATTTATAAAGGAAAGAGGTTTAATTGACTCACAGTTCCACATGGCTGGGGAGTTCCACGGCTGGTGGAACTCATAGTTCCACATGGCATGTATCATCTCTTACTGTTTTCTCACTTTGTCATTTAATGTATTACAAAGCATTTTAATACATATAAACTCATGTAAATTGCAAAATAACCTCTTGAATTGGATGTTTGCTGAGGTAAAGAGGCTGAGGAGCCCTGACATAGAGCCTGGAGTTGTTTTCATTTCACATGATGCCATTCATTATTATAGTGACCAGGCCTGGTGTGGTGGCTCAATCCTATAATCCTAGCACTTTGGGAGGCTGAGGCGGGCAGATCACCTGAGGTCGGGGGTTTGAGACCAGCCTGACTAACATGGACAAACCCATCTCTACTAAAAATACAAACAAATTAGCCAGGCGTGGTGTCAGGCACCTGTAATCTCAGCTACTCAGAAGGCTGAGGCAGGAGAATCCCTTGAACCTGGGAGGCCGAGGTTGCAGTGAGCTGAGATCTCGCCATTGCACTCCAGCCTGGGCAACAAGAGCAAAACTCCATCTCAAACAAATACATAAATAAATAAATAATATAGTGGCCAAAGTAATTTCAGTAATTAGAGGTCAACCTCAGTAAGGATATGGTCAGCAGAGATTTCTAATCAATGCCCTTTCTACTTACATTATTATGCTTCTTATGAGATTATACATAATAAAACTGAATTCTTGCTCTGAAAATGGATTCCACCATGTGACTTGAGTTGAGTTAATTCACTTTAATTTTTCCATTTGCAAAATGAGGATAATAATATCATTTACCTAATAGATATTTTATAGGAACTATGTAAGGTGATTTCACTCACTGACTGGCATATCCTAAGCTTTCAATAAGCCACCATCATTATCATTACCATTATTCTCTTGATTGATGATCACAGAGATAATTCCTAGTCCTCCAACTAGACTATTGTCTTATGAGTCTTATGATCTCATCCTTATAAGTACGAATCTAAATATAGAATAATGTGTATTGCCCTGTCTCTACTGTCATCTGATATACTGCCTATTATTTACTTGTATAGCACAAGCTTAAATCAATAATAACAACCTCCCAATTATATTTACTGTTTTTGCTTTGAATCCATAATCAGAGAAAAGACATATATACCAGCATAGTGATTACAAGTTTCTTGATAATAAAGAAAAAGCTACAATTTGCAAATGATCTCAATAATCATCAATAGAAAATTAATGAAACTATGGTTCATTCACACAATAGAATGCAATATAATTTTTAAAGAAGGTGAAGATGTTCTAGATACTTTAACATAAAAAATATAAAATGTTAATAAAAAACCTTTTAGAGAGTAACATGTATGTTATAATACTGTTGACATTTTAAGTTAAATATAATTAAAAGGTTCATATATAGTGTGAACATATACATCTATATTATATAAGGTTACCATATCATGTAAAAATTATTTCTAGGGTGCGATACCGTAGAGTACTTTCTTCAATATTTTATGCCCTATTTTATTATTTATACTTGTATAATAAACATTCATTATCTTAAATCAACAAAATAAGATTATATATAAAGAGAGAGGAAAAGTAAGAGGCAGCTGGAAACGTTTCATTTATTTATCAAAAGTATATTCTTTTTACTTTTTCTTATTATTGATTTTTGTGGGTATATAGTAGGTAACTCCTAAGTATATCCATGTCATGGGTAATTTCATGTAACCGAGTTACATGAGATATTTTTATACTGACATGCAATGGATAATAATCACATCAGGGTCAGTGTCCATCATCTCAAGCTTTTATCCTTTGTGTTTCAAACAATCCAGTTGTGCTCTTTTAGTTATTTTTAAATGAACAATTATTTTTTCCTATAGCCATTCTGTTGTACTAGCAAATACGGTGTCTCATTTATTCTATTTTTTGTAGCCGTCAATCCCCCTACCTTACCACCCTGCGACTACCTTTCTTAGTCTCCAGTAATCATCCTTCTATTCTCTATCTCCATGAGTTCAGTTGTTTTAAATTTTAGCTCCCACAAAGGAGTGAAAACATGTGATGTTTGTCTTTGTGTGTCTGGCTTATTTTACTTAATATAATGACCTCCAGTTCTATCCATGTTGTTGCAAATGACAGGATCTCATTCTTTTTTATGTCTAAGTAGTACTCCATTGTGTATATGGACCACATTTTCTTTATTCATCTGTTGATGGACACTTGGGTTGCCTCCAAACCTTGGCAATTGTGAACAGTGCTGCAGTAAATATGGGAGTGCAGATGTCTCTTTGATACACTGATTTTCTTGCTTTGGGGTATATACCTAAGAATGGGATTGCTGGGTCATATGGTGGCTATGTTTTTGTTTTTTGAGGAGTCTCCAAATTTTTCTTCATAGTGGTTGTACTACTTTACATCTCCACCAACAGTGGATGAAGCTTCCAGAAGAGTATGTGCTTTTGAAAATATAGTTTAGGTAGTGGTCAGTGCTTTAGGAGTTATAGCATGTAAGAATCCTCATTCTTACTTCCATATAGGTTTGGAAAAATAATTCTTCTGAATGTAAATCACCCTCTATTTTAATTTTAATCTTAAGATGACCGTGTTTACTGTTTAATTTCTCTTCTCCAAGTGGCTGACTAATCAAGTCCTCGAGGAAAGATGTTCAAGTGCTTGATTTTATAGATATTTGGCAGTAAAGACATGATGTATTTAATTGGCTCCCAAGTGGTTCAGAAAAAATAACATGTTCTCATACATATGTAATAACAAATAATTATGTATGAATAGCTAGATTACGTGTGTGTGTGTGTGTGTGTGTGTGTGTGTGTGTGTGTGTACATGCATGTGTTTAAGAGAAAATGAGAGTGATATGGTAAATGGAGCAATATTTAACAGTTGATCAATTTGGACTTGAGTATCAGGGAATTTATGTATGCTTTTTGCAAACATTCTATAAATTTGAAATAATATTAAAACAAAATTTATAAACAAAAATAATTTTAAGAGAAATAGAGAACTAAATCCAAGAAAATATTAATGCCACTTTGTTCTTGTATTGGGAGTTTTTATTTTTCCTTGCTTCCTTTTCTCTTAGTTTACTTACTTTCCATGTTGAAAATAGGTTGTCAATAACCAATTGAAAAAGTAGTGGAGAGAGGAACACACATCTCTTTAAGCTTTCTAAGGTCTTATCATCCCTTCAGCTTGACTCCAACAGTAAATATGGCATTCGCAGTTTTATATGATGTCTTCTCCTTTGTTCTTTGATTTACATCTTGTGACTAAAACATTTCAGAAACTCGGCCTTTGGCAGAAACTTCTTTGCTAATTTACGAGGAGCATGGATTATAGCTTTCTTTTCTTGAAGGAACAAAATCCTTAATTTATTTTGGAGATTGTTAGCAAAGGACGGAACATCATGTAGCAACCACGATTTCAGAGGCAAACAGTACCTGAACTGAGGCTCTCTGTTTCTCTGTGTCAATTCACCCCTGGTTATACACTTCTTCCCCACTAAAATTAAACAAGCCTGTTCCTGTGCTGTCACATGTGCAAGGTAAATAAATACACAAAATTCCTTGGCCCCATCTAGAAAGTTCAAAGTCTTGTGTGCCCAATTCCAAGTCTCAGCATTAAACAGATACTTACACTTCATGCTTATCTGTTTTGATCTTCTCAAGAAAAGGTAGTATATAAATGTGTCATATCGTCATTAAATGCCAACTTTATCTTCCCGTGTTTTGATCACTGACATATAAATAGTCCTTAATTAGTATTTGCTTAAAATACCTCTGGCTACATTTCTACCAGAACATATTATGAATTTGGCAAATACTGACAAAGCTTTTAGAAATATTTTGAAAATGCCCAGAAAATGGGGAAAACATCCTTTGCAGCCATTTTTGACAATACAGTTATTTCACTGATAATTTGGTGGCATTGGTTGAAAGTCCCAGCTCAATCTGGGCCAGAATTGCTCAAAAAATCAAGAAGCACTTACCATTCAACAAACCTGTATTTGAATGTTTTTGGTCAAAGAAACAAGAATTGATACAGCATAGCCAGTCCTAATTTCATAATTAATTCCCTTGGGCAAAAGCTACAGAAGAGAAAAGCTCATCTTAAAGTAGAAATTGACATTTCTAGTGTCCTTAATAAAGTAATTTGCTTTGGCTCCAGTCTCCACCATCTAGATGGCATTTGATTTTCCTGTGGCCCATGAGACTTTATTAGCAGAAAACTGTTTATTATGATGGTAGTGGCAGTGATTGCTATTTTTAAGACAACATTTACTAGATTAATTCTACTCAATCCTTTTTCATCTCAGAAGTTGTCAATGAGTAAAATTTCTGCCATTGCTCCTATTTTGAAGAAAGTATTAATGTTTGTACCTGTGTGTGTGTGTGTGTGTGTGTGTGCAGCAGACAAGCAAGAAACTAGAATGATTTCATACTTTGTAACACAGAACTTTAAAACTTTGAAAATGATGTCTCTGTTCCCTAAAGACTGCTGCCTACTATACCCATTTCAAGAGAAAGCTATAGGTACGCATCAAATGTTAGAGATCCAGAAATTACAGATATTGATGTGAATTAATAAAAGAAAAATGTGATTCATCACAGAGGACAGAGCCAATAATCTACTTCTTAAAATAGTAGCAATAGCAATAATTTTTCCTTTATGTCTGTTTGATGTTTCTTCAGTTTTAAGCATGAGTTGTGATGATTAGCTTACAAAAATGGAATCTATCCAAATGGCACTGAGATGTCTTGGCTGCCCATCCAGAGGAAAGGTGAAACAATTGTGGCTGGTAATGAACATATTTTAATGGCTTTATACCAAGAAATTCATCTGGCACATAGAAGGCTACCTGTCTGAATTAATATTCCATGAGAGAAATTATTTTGGAGGAACAGTAATAATAATTATATGTTTATGTATAGCTTCTCAGATTTGGTTATCCATCTCTTTGGCATTTTTGAAGTATAATTATTTGTCATTTTTATCATGCAGTACCTATTTTAAATAATAAAAATACTACTATGTATCCAGAATTAACTGGGTGTTGGATCTGTATTTGTCATGAGACATACATAATCTCATTATGATAGGCAAAAAATGGCCCTGAAAAAACGTTCACAACCCAATCCCCAGACCCCATGAATGTGTTACCTTACATGGTGATAAGGTTTGGCTGTGTCCCCACCCATATCTCATCTTGGATTGTAACTCCCACAATTCTCACCTGTCATGGTAGGTGATTGAATCATGGAGGTGGGTCTTTCCTGCACTGTTCTCATGATAGTGAATGAGTGTCTCTAGATCTGATGGTTTTAAAAAATGGGAGTTTCCCTGCACAAGCTCTATTTTGCCTGCTGCCATCCATGTAAGATGTGACTTGCTCCTCCTTGTCTTCTTCCATGATCATGAGGCTTCCCCAGCCACATGGAACTGTGAGTCCGATTAAACTTCTTGCTTTTATAAATTGCCCAGTTTTGGGTATATCTTCATCAGCAGTATGAAGACAGAATAATATACATGCAAAGGGGACTTTGCAGTTGTAATTAAGATTAAGGACCTTGAGATGGAAAGATTATCCTATATTATTTGGGTAGGTTCACTGTAACCACAAATTCTTTCAAGTACAGAATCTCTCCTGCTGTGGTGAGAAAGCGAGAGAAAGGAAAGTCTAAAAAGGCCTCTATCTACCCTTGCTGACTTTGAAAATTAAGGATGGGCAGGCAGTGATAATGAGCTGAGAAATGTGAGAAGTCTTGAAAATCAAAAAAGAGCAAAGAATTATATTTTACTTATAACCTGTACAAATGAATGCAGTATGCTCATACCTTGATTTTAACTCAGTGAGATTCTTGTCAAAATACTCATCTATAATAATATAATACATTTGTATTGTTTAAGCCACCAAGTTTGTGGCTTATTATTATATCAACTTATAGAATCAGTGGACGATTAACATACTCATGAAATTCTTACAATTTCATGGCAAGTGTTTAGCATTTTCTTGATTTTACAGATATCAAAAATGAGGAAAGAACAATTTATATAATTTGTCAAAGATGACATAAGCACCCAATTACAAATCCAGACTTAATAACTAGGGCTTCAGTATTTCATAATTCTTTCAGATTGATGTGTTTTTGTGTGTGATCCAAAATTAAGACAGATACTGTCCTTAAGTCAGAATAATGTCTTAATAAACTAATATAATAATTAAAAGATAAATATAATATTATACTATTTTTGCTGTTGAAACAAATAACAGTTGAGAGAAGAGCTTTAATCACAGACAGTTATCTAGAAGTGTCAGTACTCATTATGAAAAAGGATATTGTAATGGGTTAATTGGATTTTTAAATTTAAGAATGAAGAATAGATAGATATAATATAAAGACATTAAAGTTAGTATTGGCAAGGAACGGGGAAGTTGGAATCCTTATACTTTGCTGATGGGAATGCAAAATGATGCAGTGTTTTAGAAATCCCTTTGGGAGTTCCGCAGAAGTTATTACAAACATACAGTTATCATATGACCCAGCAATTCAACTATAGACATATATCCAAGAGATTTGAAAGCATACTATCTATACAAGTGATCACTGTTACATTATTCATAATAGTCAAAAAGTGGAAATAAACCAAATGTTCAACTGACAAGTGGATAACAAAATGTGATATATCCATAAAATGGAATATCACTCAACTATAAAAATGAATAAAGTGCTGATTCGTGGTACAACATGGATGAACCCTGACAAAATCATGCTGACTAAGAAGGTTGGACACAAAAGGCTACCTAATATAGTATCCCATGTATATAAAATGTCCAAAATAAGCCAATACACAGAATGTCAATCAGCATTAAATTGTTGCCAGGGGGATGATGAAAATATTCTGGAATTAGAAAGTGGTGATTGTTGCACAATATTATTTACATACTAAAAATCACTAAAAAGATGAGTCATGTACATTATATCTCCATTAAAAAAAAAGAACTGAAGGCATACCTTTGGAAATCCAAACAAAAAATATAAATACGGGGAGCTCAAAATATGGTAATCAGGGGTTTATCACTGATACTTGCTACTGTAGGCTGAATAAATTGTAGTCATCATATTGGCATGTAATATCACATCACTAAGGATATAATAAAGGCCAGCCAAACTGAATTCAATTTAGATCATTACAATGTCAATAGAAGGGTTTTAAAATATATTTATGATTTCTAAATATCAGGATATAATTACAAGGAGATTAGACACACATTGATTTAAGCTAAATGCATAAATGCAAATGCATTCACATTTAAGCCTTTGTCCTTGTCTGAAACTGTCTTGTTTGACTTGAGTATTCTATTGATTTGCTGTCTCAGGGTTTACTAGTATGCTATATTAAGGCTTAACTTCTGAAACATCGCTGTTTATCCTAGAAAATCTGCATGCACTATATCACATGAAAATTTAATTGAGACATATGTTATATAATAAACAATGTAGCCTGGTATTATACCTAGCAAAATTTGTTCTATTTGCTTACATAACAATATCTCTATTGACTACACTCATTCATTGTTAATGAGCTTCTTTCTAAGGGTATTGGCATAGTTTCCATAATATTCTTAGCAAATAAAATAATGGATATAAAGAAACTTAGGAGGCTGAATTGTCTATCATGTTCCCAGAACTATTACTTTACTATTTACGTATACAGTCACTCTGTTTTTGGATGCTGGGATCTCCCCTTAAAAGCCAGAGGAGTTGTGTCAGCATGCCCAGTGCACATGCATTATCAGTAGGACTGTCAGCAGAGGGGAGACCCACAAAAAACAGCAGGGCAGTCCAGGCCCAGAACTGTGTATACACTCAAGCTTTCTAGAGAACGTGTTTGAGGATTTGTCTTTTTCTCTGTAGATTGTTAAAATATTTTATCAGAAACATTTGAGGAGTTTAAATGTAATCTATAGCAATCCCCCCTCATCTTTAATAACTGCAAATTTGTCTTTAAATTTAGGGCTTTAACAACCTATAAAAGTTGCTTATTTTAGTGTGGAGGACGCTGACAATATTCCACAAGTTTATCTTACTTTGTAGCCCCCAAAGTATGAATTCCAGGGTTTCTGTTTTTCACCTGCTTGTCTTTCAGGAGTTGTAATGAAAACCTTTCATTCTAGATGTGAACAATAAGAAAAATATACCAAGACCTCGAACTCTCTTATTTGACTGCTGGCTTTGACATCAAATTTAAGGAACACTGATTCAATTTTGAAAGATGAGTAGTCAGCTACAGGGGTAGATCTCTGAACAGCATTCCTGGAGGACAAGAAGTACAACAGAATGGTTGAAATTATTTGGGTATATGGTGGTCTGAGGGATTATTTTCCTTGTGCTACTCCATATTTCTATGCTTTTTTTTTTTAATCCCCTCTGCTCTGTGCCTCAGAGCTATCTTTGGACTAGCTCAAGGATTGTCTCAACCAGTCTCCTTGCCTTCTAGTTTTCAATTGGACTCTGCCAATGGGAAACATGATGGTGATTGAAGGAACGGAGGACAGTTGGCTCAGGCTAATTATTCCCTACTCCGCAGCTCCCTCCCTGCTGAAACACAGATTATAGCTGTGAACTTCTACTGAAAATCTCCAATTAGCTACCCTCTTCTTCATTGTCAGCTCTACCTATAACCTCTTTTGACAGACTGTAGAAAGAAAAGATAAAGAGTTTGACAAGGACCCAGATCACAAAGGGACATACATGTTATGCTAAGAAGTTGTTTGTCCTGACAAAAGAACAGAAAATCAAACACTGCGTGTTCTCACTCATAAGCAGGTGTTGAATAAAGAGAACACATGGACACAGGGAGGGGAGCATCACACACTGAGGTCTGTGAGTAGAGGGGACTAGGGGAGGGACAGTGGCGGGTACGGAATTGGGGAGGGATAACATGGAGAGAAATGCCAGATATAGGTGATGGGGATGGAAGCAGCAAACTACATTGCCATGTATGTACCTGTGCAACAATCCTGCATGTTCTTTACATGTACCCCAGAACCTAAAATGCAATAAAATATATATAGAAAGAAAAGTCAGCCTCACAAGGGTACAGACTATGTGATTCCATTTACATAGCATTCTTGAAATAACAAAGTTATAGAGATGGAAAACAGATTCGTGGTTGCTGGAGTTGGAGATGGGGACAAGAAAGTGGGTGTAAAAAACAATATTATTATTAATCAGGAGTGTACAAAAAGGAAATCCTATATATCATTTATTTTCAGAATATACATTTGATTTTTGTCGTTTTCACCCACATACAGTTTTCACCTTGAAGGTGACCTTTCTGAGTGGAAAACATAATATCTTTAATACATGAGTTAAATCTAAGATGATGTTCAAATGGACTGCAGGTAACTGTTTATGTCAATAATGAATATAGTAGATTACTTTTAAAAATGTTGTTTGTCATATAACTGCATGCATGCATAAAATATCCTGTACTTCCTTCTTTCCCATTAATTTGTTCTAGCACCAAACCCACACTTTTTTAATTCCTGCAGTATTACTTTATGCTTTGACATTTGTTAATCATCATATGGGTTTTTTAATTTTCTGGGTTATTTTTATCAAAATTCTTTTTGAATCAACTTTAGAATTTGTTTATAAGATTCTATTTAAAAAGAAAAAAAGCCAATTGGGAATTTGAGCCTTTTACATATTTTAGTTAAGAGAGTTTTCTTCTTATGGCTTATCCAATTTAGTCAGGACTGTAATCAACCTCAATGACTATGGTCAGGAATCTGTCTTTCCATCTCTGGTGTCTGGTTTCTTCTTATTGGGCTCCTTCCTCCTTCTCAGTCAGCATCTTCCTTCACAGAGCCAAGATGGTTATAAGCAGCTGGAAGATTCTGTTATAAACATGCAACTGTTCTGAAATGGGTGTATTCCTTTGTTCCAGTAGTTTCCAAAACTGCCTGTCAGGGTCTCCTTTGCCCCACATGAGGAACATAACCAATCCTGAGCTAATCTCAGTCACCAGTGAGATAGAATGTTTTGACTGCTCAGGCCTAAGTCTGAGCCCACCACATAGCGAGTTGAGTTATCTCTACCTGAATCATAGAAAATAGTTGTTTTCAAGATCAAATCCAGATGCTCTTATCAAAATCAGAATAAATTGATTCAGTTAGTCAAAAACAGTAAATATCTACTACATATACCACAATATCTTATTTTTCCTTATTTCTTTTATTTCTCTCCTTTCCTGTCTTAAACTTTGTGACGTATATATGTTTTCCTTTAGCAGTTTGACACTTTACATTGATATTATTATCATTCTAGTGGATAGGGCTTCAAAATGGTCATGTACCAACATTACTTGACTTACCAGAATCTGAATCCTCATGAAAGGGATTCTCTGTGAGTCTTCATGGAATCCAAAAAGCTAAATGTTTGTTTTATATATTCCCTGGCACCTAGAAACAGGTAAATGTCCAGGTTCAACTGATGATATGCTTTTGCCTGGGACATTGAATAAGAGACAAGAAACAGTGATGTTAAGAATAGATTATAGTTCATCTTGTGAGTCGATGGTGGAATATGGCATCCAATGGCATCAGGAGCAAAAATGGCCTCCTATGTCTGTTTATAGGATCAGGACCAGCATGTCAAATAGATGAGTTCAATTGTACAACAATGACTGTGTTTCTGGATAAATATCTTCTCTTAATTCCTGCCTATTTCCTGAGTCCTAGTCTTCAGCCTTCTCCTGGAGATACGTAATGTCCTTCAAATAAATCAAAATTTCTGCCAAATGTAGCAGTCATCAATTCATGAGGCTCAGGACCCTGACTAATAAAATTTTAAAACTTTGTACACATTTTAAATACACTTTTATTTGCATAGAATCACTGGATATAAATATGCAGATAAAGATATGATTCATCTGAGTAGGGATCCAAGGGATTTATAAGAAGAAACAGGAATCTCTAGGTATTATATTAATTTATATGTATAAAGAAAGATTATAGAACAGATTTACTAACTTTTTTAAATCTAGAAAATCTATTCACACAAACAAGAATATATACTATACAGTGAAATAATTTTTAAAACTCATAATAAAGAAAATTAGTGAAAGCACAGTATATAAAAATGCACATGTAAAAAAGATTATTTTAATAAATGAGAATAGCAGTTATAGCTGAAGTTAGTATAAAAATCTAATAACATGAAAACCTTGGAAAGGTTTAATTAGGAAAAATAAATATAAAAATATGAGTAATATTGATTATAAATTCACTAAAATATAAGAATATATTATGAACAACTTTATGCCCACACATTAAAGAAGTTAGATAAAATATGTAAAATCCACAAGAAACACAACAAAATCACAGAAAGAGAAACTAAAAAATTGAATAAACTAATAATTAATAATGAAATTTTATTACTAAAGACTTTCTTCAAAGAAAATTCATTGCCAATATGGCTTTCCAGTAAATTATGTTAAATATTTAAGAAAGAAATACCAATCTTACATAAATTCTTCCAAAAAAAATATTACCCAATTTATTTCATGTGGTCAAAATAATTGTGATGTCAAAAATTGAAAAAATAGACAAATGTCTCATGAAAATAAATGTAAAAGCTATAAAAAAGTTAAAAGCCATAACAAACTCTTATTAGAATGTATTAATAATACATCATGATAAATGTGAATTTGTACTTGGAATGCAAGGCTGATTTTACAAACCAATAAATATAATTTAACTATTAAAAAAAATGGAAAAATTATGTTAACATTTTAATGTAGGTAGAAAAATAATTGATACAACTCCACTTTAATACATGAAAACTAGGAATAAAGAAAAACGTCCTTAATCTGATGATAAAAAAAAAATTGAAATAAAGCTTGTAGCATTATCAGCTTGAGCTACTATAACAAAATAACATAGATTGGGTGGCTTAATCCATAGACGTTAATTTCTCACAGTTTTGGAGTTTGCAAAGTCCAAGAACACTATGACAGTAGTTTCAGTTCCTTTTGAGGGTCCTCTTCCAGACATGAAGATAGCCTCCTTATCACTGTATCTTTTCATGGTAGAAAAGAGAGCGTTTTGGTCTTCCTTCCTCTAGTAACAACACTCATATCATCTTGAGAATCCCACCTTCATGGCCTCATCTGAGCTAAATTACTTCCCAAAAACTCCATCTTCAAATACAATCATATTGTGCATTAGGTCTTCTACCTATGAATTTTAGGGGTATATATACATTCTATTAGTAACAGCACATCACAATTAATGGTACAAGATAGAATGTTGTTTGCTTGAAATTGGGAATGAAATATAAATGCCATTATTCCCACAGCAAATCAACATTATCATGAAGGTTCTAGTCAGTAAGTAAGACAAGCAAAAAAAATTAAATGGCATAAGGACTGGAAAGAAAGTGATAAAAGTGCAATTATGCACAGCCAATGTGCATACGAATAATGATAAACATAAAACATTCTTAGATAGCTAAAACATCTCAACTTCAAGGACAACATATTGTGAGAATGCTTGCAGCAACTCTGACAGAAATGCTTCATCCTTAAAATACAAGGTGCGCTAAAAATTGGGATAAAAGTCACCAAGAATTTTCTATAAAATTTGGCAAAGGAAGCAAGTAGATAACACATGGAAAAATAAACGTGTACTAGGTTTAATACAGCAATTAATTAAAAATTAAACAATGTAGCTTCTCTTTTTTGCTTTTCAAAATAATAAATATGTCTAGGTTGTTGAGAGTGAGGTAAAAATGTAATCTCACATATTAAATGTAGGATTTTAAATCAGCTTAAGCTTTCTGGAACACTTGGTAATTTTATCAAGAGTCTTCTAAATATTCATATATTTTGGTTAAGCTCTTTTTCTTGCAGGAATTTATCCTGAAGACATCTTCAGTCAGATATACTGACGTGTATTTATATATGGAGATTTTTCATCAAAGCTTTTTTCTCAATATTAGAAATAATCAAATTCTACAATAATAAGAAAATTATGCACGTGAAATATCTCATGTTTAATTCCAGGACACCACAATAAAACAATTTTACAAAAAAATGAGTCACACAAATTTTTTGTTTTTCCAGTGCATATAAAAGTTATGTTTATACTATAGTATAGTCTATTAAGTGTGCAACAGCATTATGTATAAAAATATATAGAGATGTACCTTAACTGAAAAATGCTTTATAGCTAAAAATGCTAATAATCATTTGAGCCTTCGGTGAGTCATCTTTTTGCTGGTGGAGGGTTTTTCCTTCACATTGTTGGCTGCTGACTGATCAGGGTGGTGGTTGCTGAAGGTCAGCATGGCTGTGGAATTTTCTCAAAATAAGACAATGATAAAAGTATCTATACTGATTATCTCTTTTCTTCATGAAAAATTTGTCAGTAACATGGGATGTTGTCTGATATTATTTTACCCATAGTAGACCTTCTTTCAAAATTGGAGTTAATCCTCTCAAGCCCACCTCTGCGTTATCTACTAAGTTGATGTAATATTCTAAATCCTTTGTTGTCATTTCAACAATGCTCATAGTCTTTTCACCAAGAGTAGATTCCACCTCAGAAAAAAAATAAAACAACTTTATTTGCTCATTCAAAATACGCAAATCCTCCTCTGTTCAAATTTTAGCATGAGATTGCAGCAATTCATTTACTTCTTCGGGCTCCACTTCTCATTCTAGTCATCTTGCTATTTCTACATCTTCACCTACTTCATTGACTAAAGTCTTGAACCTCTCAAAGTCAACCATGAAGGTTAGAATCAACTTATTCCAAACTTCTGTTAATGTGGATGTTTTGACTACCTCCTATAAAATATGAATGTTCTTAGTGGCATCTGGAATGATAAATCCTCACCAGAAGATTCTCAATTTACTTCGCCCATATCCTTCAGAGGAATTACTGTATTTCTGAGATAATAAGACTTGAAAGTCAAAATTACTCCTTGATCCATGGGTTGAAGAATGGATGTTGTGTTAATAGGCCTAAAAACATTAATCTCATTGTACATCTCCATCAGAGCTCTTGAGTGACCAGGTGCATTGTCAATGAGTAGTAATAATTTGAAAGAAATCTTTTTTCTGAGCGTTAGGTCTCAACAGTGGGCTTAAAATATTCGGTAAACCATGTTATAAACAGATGTACTATCGTTGGCCTTTTTTCCCCCATTTGTAGAGCACTGTAGAGTAGAATTCACACAATCTTTAGGGCCCTAGAATTTCTAGAATGGTAAATGAGCATTGACTTCAGATTAGCTGCCAGCTACATTAGCCCTAACAAAAAACTCAGCTTGTCATTTGAGGTTTAGAATCCAGAAGTTGAATTCTCTCTAACTATAGAAGTCCCAGATGGCTCCAATATAGGACCATTTTATCTACATCTCAAATCTGTTGTTCAGGGTAGCTACCTTCATTAATTGTCTCAGCTAAATCTTTTGGATAACTTGCTGCATCTTCTACATTGGCACTTGCTGTTTCATCTTGCTTGTATGCTACAGAGATGGCTTCTCTTCTTGAACCTCATGAACCAAGCTCTGCTGGTGTCAGACTCCTCTTCAGCTTCCTCAGCTCTCTCAGCTTTCGTGGAATTGAGGAGTTTAAGCCTGGCTCTGGCTTAGTTTTACTTTAAGGGAATGTTGTGGCTGGTTTGATCTATCTAGCCACTAAAACTTTCTCCCTATCAGCAATGTTTGTTTCCCTTTCGTATTATTTGTGTGTTCACTGGAAGAGTAAGATCAATTTTTATTAATAACTTTTCCTTTTAATCAACAATGTGGCTGTTTAATGCAAGATGTCTAGCTTTTGGACTGCTTCAATTTTTGACATGACTTCCTCTCTAAACTTATTTCTAGCTTCGTATTTAAGTTAAAGACATGTAGCTCTTCCTTTTGCTTGAATACTTAGAAGCCATTTAGGGTTGTTAATTGACATAATTTTAAGATTGTTCTTCTCAGGGAAAGGGGAGGCCCAAAGAGAGGGAGAGAGAAAAGACAGGAATGGTAGAGCAGTCAGAATACACAAAACAATTATCAATTAAGTTGAGCCGTCTTACATGGGTGTTGCTTGTGGAGCCCCAAAACAATTGCAACAGTGACATTAATGATCACTCATCACCAATCACCATAATAAATATCATAAAGTTTGAAAAATTGTAAGACTAACCAAAATGTGATGCAGAGATGTGAAGTGAGCAAATGCTTTTGGAAAAAAAATGGCGTCAATAGACTTGCTCAATGCAGGATTGCTACAATCTTTTAACTTGCAAAAATGCACCTGCCAAATGAAATAAAGTGAAGCACAGTAAAACAAGGTATGCCTATATAACATTTGAAGTAACTGAAACAGTGCTTCCAAGAATAAGTAATAACATATGAAAAAGCTCCTGCTTAATTAGCAGTGAAAATATCAACTTAATGTAACTAGGATAACATTCCAAAATATAGAAATCATATTTGCACAGCTCGATGGATTTTCTTAAATTGAACATACCCAAAAATTCAGCATTGATATAAAAAACCAGTGGTAAATAACTATGCTGATTTCTGATCCCACAGCTTTGTGTTCTCTGATTTGAATGTAATATAAATTGATTTACACAGTATATATTGTTCTTTGGCTTTTTTTATTTGATACAATATTCGTTAGATTTAGCTCTTGTTTGTTTGTTCTGTTGTCCCATTGGTATCACAAGGGATTCATTCCAGGACCCCAGTGGATATCAAAATCCAGGGATGCTCAAGTCCCTAAATATTAGAACTTTAATACATCTGAAAGTTATATTGCTATGCATAGCAAAGGAATAATAGTTAGATAATGTTTTTTCTAAAATAGCCAGTTAATTAAATATCACTTTCTAAGTAATTTTTATCACTTTTTTATGATGCAATGTTAACAATACTCAATTCTTTACTATTAATAATTTGTATAATTTCCCTTATGAAACAACTCTCTGTCAATTACCTAAGGAAACAATATTGTTTTTATTTACTAAATCTTCATTTTATTTTATTTTAACATAAAATAAGATCAGTTATACCCCATTAAATATATTTTCCTAAGGGTATTTAATTGTTTTTACTCATTAGATGAATTTTAGAATATTCTGTGAAGTACCACCAAATGTACAAGCAACATGCAGATACCTACCCAATTTTTTAAGCTATGAAAACTTATTATAACTTACTGTAATAATCTATAATAACTTACTGACATCTCAGGTGTCCAGTTATTTTGTTTTGTAATAAGGTATGTTTATTATTATTTTCTTTTTTTTGTAATTCTAAAAATGTGTCAGCAGTTTTTAATCATATACAATAAATACATATCTTAAGGCCCCTTCATTCAAATAATATTGATTTTTATTGTTACTAGAAATATAGTATGTTTTTAAATACTTTTATCTTTCTAAAATTATATTACTGATAAATAGAAAGTTATGATACGTATATCAAAGAAATCAAAATAAAACATTTTGTCTTAGTTTTAAAATTTTGTTTAAATAAACTCCCCTTTTAGGTAAGTAATCATACAAATTAGAGAAGATTTTTAAAAAATCATCCTTTTGGAAATAAATTTTTTGCTATACTCAGAGATACTTTTGTGCTTATAAATATTTTGTGCTTATCAAATATATTGTGTTGATGACATGTGTGAATCTTGGATTAACCTTTGAAAAGAACACTCAAACAGATGTTCGTTTGAAAACTGGTTTAATTTCTTTTATAGATGGCTTAATATATTTCAATTAGCAATTAGATGTTCTATGTAAATACCATTTTATTTAGTAATGGAGAAAGAGAAACCAAAACTCTAAGCAAAATAATAAATGATTACTTTGAATTGAGGCATCACAGGGAATAATTTTGCTAAATGTTCCTTTCTACTACAAACAGTAACCCACAATATTTTATTGAGCTGTTACATGTACAAAGAAGATACATAACTTTCATAACCATATGCCTCTTTTCAGGAATACTAACTATTGTCCAAAATCTCCATTATTCAAGCAATCCTTCTATAGGCAAAGACTACCAGGTACCATGTGTGAGTTGCTATTTTTAATTTTTTTGATAAGTGGTGCACAGTTCTTAGAATATTTGCATTTTCTTATAGCACTGGACTTTTATCATAGTTATAGATTATTTTGTCATAAAACCATTTTTATTTGGCACATATGGAGAGAAAAGTAGCAATTCCATTTATATTTTATTACATAGAAAGCACCAGTATTTTGAAAATACTAAGTTGTTGTAAAAGTGTCAAATGATTTTTTTCTATTTTCTGTTGATAGTTTATTCATCTTTATTTAGCTTGCTTTTTTCCTCACTTTCTCTCTTTTTACTGTACACGTTGAGTTCATTACTTGTTTTCGGGAATTCTAAATAAGTTACAAATTGGGATACCTAGGCAAAAATTAAGACGGTGATAATGATGATAGTAAGAAGGAGCACTTACTTAGTTGTTTATTTAATCCTCACAACCCTAGGAGGCATAGGTTGTTACCGTCTTCATTTTACAGGAGGAAACTGAGGCATGAATAGTTTAAATGACTTTAAGTTCTCAAAGGTGGTAAAAGAGAGAGCAGGACATTAGGCGCAGGAAGCCAGGCTCCAAAGCCTGCTTATAATTTTGTCTTTTGAACCAGGACAATTTGAGAGTAAAAGGATATATTAAAAAATTAAAATTGTCAATTGTTGGCACCTTTTTGACAGGAAATTAGTTTCATTATATCAAAAGCCTTCTAAAATGATGCAGTCAATAACTATTTTCAAAGATATACTTCCTCCTAAAAACCAACATATAATAAAATACTATTTTTAATGATTAAAATATATAAGCAGAATAATTAATAATAGCACTTAATCACAATCCTTCTAAATGAATTCCTTACTTATGTCTCTATATCAACTGCAACATTGGGATAGTTTCTGAAGAATCAATTTTTAATGTTTTTGTTATTTATAATTTTTCATAAAATAGTACAATCTTCTTTCATGTTTGATAGTAACAAATTTGAGACTGTCGGCAATTCAGTTTACTCCCCTCTAAAGACCACATTAGTTCTTAATGTAAATCCTTTCACTGTAGGTGCTCAATACTTAATAAACTCAGACCAAATTGTACTGAAAGAATATCCTCAATTCAGTCTCTAATTAAAATATGTACATATTTTAGTCTAAATATGTTCACAAGTACTACCTTTTAACCTCCATTCAGAGTACTATTATCGACAAATATAATTAAATGTCAAAACTCATCAAATAATTTTCATTTATTTTGATTCATGTGAATACTTAGTCAAATGTAGGTACCACAAAAGGAAAGCCCTTCTCAGAATAAACATAAATACTATTTACATTTAGAAGCTCCATATAAAGATTTGTTTTCCCACAAGTCAAAGTATAGCCAAGCACAATTACATAATTATAACATTAAATCTTACATAGGGTTTGCTCTCTGTGTTGGAATGTTTAATTCCTCCTTGCTTTTGTAGGGATTTATTTCCATATCTTTCTGATTTTCTTTTTTTTTTTTATATTTTCAATGAGTATAATTCACTAAAGCTTCAAAAGATGAAAATTTGGCATATGCTAGTCATTGAATCCTTTGCTTAAATGTCATCAATTAATTTCAAAACAAATGGCACCACAATTTAGAAGTTTTGTTTTAAAAAAATTAATCTAATCTAAAATAACTGTCAAATATTCCATTTTTTACTAAATTAACTTCCAAAACATTACTATGATTTTACAAATTGGATTAAAAATTAAATTATTATTGGAATTAATTTTCTATTTGGAATCAGATGACACTGATAAAATACTGACATCATTTAACTCTGCCAAGTTCTGCTAGTGGAGTCAACAGTGTAACACTTTTCATAGATGCATAAGAAAACTTGAAATTGAAAATTAACAAAATTTATAAACAGCAGTTTAATATGAATAAAAAGTTGTATGCAATGATGTGAAAATGTACCTTCTGCAGCCCCATGTGTTAAATTATTACTATTTTCACAGTGTTCTGAAAATGATTATTAGCTTTTGAAATGGATGCAAATGCTTCCCAGGCAGCTTTTTGTCTTGTATTTCTTGTTTACAGTGACATCACCACAACCCCCATGAAAAATGAGAAATGTGACAAAGAGTTTATTCAATTTACAATCATCAATTTTCTTGAGAAATGCAAATGTATTGTTTATTTTTTATTGTACATGCACTTACCTTTTTGAACTCATTGCTGCTTAAATGGTATCTTTCAAAAAGACAAAAGTAAATATTGTAGATTTATAGCACAAAATTATTATAAGAGATTTCAGACTGTTCTTTATAAACCGTATGGCAGAACTACTTAGCCTCTATTTTCTATACATGTTTCAGATATAAGTAATCTAGAATCTCCCACATTTTCCACTGATTTACTAACTGGCTGTCTGGAGGCTTCATGTTTTTGAAACCAACACAGGCCATGGCACAACGACCTCTAGCACCAAGTGCCTGGCAGAAACGGCAGAATGGCCCACTTTTTCTAATACAAACAGAAACCAGAAAGATAAAGTACACACTATTTTATCAACAAGTACCTGCTGACTAATACCTAGAAAAGATACGTTGGTTCAATTCTGGAAAGGATTGGGATAGGAAAGTTGGGTTTATCATTCATTTTCTTTAAGACTTAAGGAATTATAGTCTATAGAGTCCTATAGAGTGAGAACTGTATTCACTGTATATGTACCTCAAAAATCCTATTAGATAAGACCTTGACAGAAGCTAAAGTACAAAATGCAAGAATAAATCCATTCTTCTTTTTTTTTTTTTTTTGAGACAGAGTTTCGCTCTTG